>NC_057933.1:84342048-84462048 GCF_018555375.3 Anguilla rostrata | reverse complement strand
AGCACACACCCTATTTCTGTTTGTGTTCCTTCTGCAGTGTGAAGGAGACCAGCCTGTGTTATCAGCAACTGCTGCTGTCAGCAGAAAGCCTAAGAGGCACACAAGAGCAGGAAGGGATCCTGTGCTGCTCCCCACACAGAAATGCCACAGAGAGGCATGCAGATGCCTGCGCTGCACAGTCCTGCCACAATGCAGACAATGCGCTGAGCACTGCATCTAGACACAGCAGAGATTGCACAGCTGAGCTGTGATGTAGAGACTGTGCTGTTGAGCTGTGCAGTTAGACTGTAATGTATACACTGTGCAATCAGGCTGTGATGTAGAGACTGTGCAGTTGGACTGTGATGTAGAGCCAGTGCAGTTGGACTGTAATGTAGAAACTATGCTGTCAGGCTGTGATGTAGAGACTGTGCAGTTGGACTGTGATGTAGAGCCAGTGCAGTTGGGCTGAGCTGAGGAGACTGTGCAGTCAGACTGTGATGTAGGACTGTGCAGTTAGGCTGTGATGTAGAGACTGTGCAGCTGGGCTGTGATGTAGAGACTGTGCTGTTGGACTGTGATGCAGAGACTGTGCTATTGAGCTGTGATGTAGAGACTGTGCAGTTGGGCTGTGATGTAGAGACTGTGCAGTTAGGCTGTGATGTAGAGACTGTGCCGTTGAGCTGTGATGTACAGACTGCACAGTCAGGCTGTGATGTAGAGACTGTGCCGTTGAGCTGTGATGTACAGACTGCACAGTCAGGCTGTGATGTACAGACTGCACAGTCAGGCTGTGATGTAGAAACTGTGCCGTTGAGCTGTGATGTACAGACTGCACAGTCAGGCTGTGATGTAGAGACTGTGCCGTTGAGCTGTGATGTAGAGACTGTGCCGTTGAGCTGTGATGTACAGACTGCACAGTCAGGCTGTGATGTACAGACTGCACAGTCAGGCTGTGATGTAGAGACTGCACAGTCAGGCTGTGATGTAGAGACTGTGCCGTTGAGCTGTGATGTACAGACTGCACAGTCAGGCTGTGATGTAGAGACTGTGCCGTTGAGCTGTGATGTACAGACTGCACAGTCAGGCTGTGATGTAGAGACTGTGCCGTTGAGCTGTGATGTACAGACTGCACAGTCAGGCTGTGATGTAAATGAATGGCAGTGTAGTGGTTAGGGAGCTGGGCTCGTAACTCAAAGGCGTTGAGTCCCAGCTGACTTCTTTGTGCCCCTGAATGGTGTGCTCAGCTCGGATTGCTTCGGTATACATATCCACTGGTAGGAATGGGCTGAATGAAAGGATGCTGCTGTGTAAGCCTGTCCTGATAAGAGGGTTTGCATAATGCAATGCCCCGGGCATGCAGTGAATCTAAACTGCCTGCTCTCACAACTCAGCACTGCTGTCTGCTGCCCTCTGGTGGTGAGCACTGATTTTACTAAACAGCAAACCATTAAAAATACTGTGGTCCCATAAATAAAATGTAGACACACACACACACAAACATTCCAGAATAAAGACTGAGATCAAATCATAATTTTTTAAAAAGATTTGATGCCACTAACTTATCATATAAAGCCTGATGTTGGTAGAATCGAAAGATTCACAGAAGCAACCGAGAGGTGAAACTCCAGTTTGCTCCACTAGGTGTCACTGTTGATTCATCGGACACCGAAGCAGAGCTGGCACTGACCTGTAAAAATGATGTAGCGGTGGAGAGGAGAAAGAGAAATGTGATGGTTGTTAAACTCAAGCTGTGAGACCAAAGGCTTTCTGCATTAGTTTGGCCCCCCGGGCGTTCTCTCCGAGCTCTGCCTGGCTGATCTGAGCGATGCCTTCCTCTCTCTCTCACGCGCGCTACGGCTAACGGCCGCTCTCCTGAAAAAGCGCTAAACGGGCAGCGTTCGCCGAAGGCGCCGGAGTCAGGCCCAGCCCGTTAGCCCAGCTCGTTAGCGCAGATATCGGGTCATCGAGCGTCAGCGCACACGCAACCGACCAGGTCATTACCGAAGAGTTACTGAACACCGCAGATATAAACCAGGATTAACGAAGAGTTACTGAACACCGCAGATATAAACCAGGGTTAACGAAGAGTTACTGAACACCGCAGATATAAACCAGGTCATTGCTGAAGAGTTACTGAACACCGCAGATATAAACCAGGGTTAACGAAGAGTTACTGAACACCGCAGATATAAACCAGGTCATTACTGAAGAGTTACTGAACACCGCAGATATAAACCAGGGTTAACGAAGAGTTACTGAACACCGCAGATATAAACCAGGTCATTACCGAAGAGTTACTGAACACCGCAGAAATAAACCAGGGTTACCGAAGAGTTACTGAACACCGCAGATATAAACCAGGGTTAACGAAGAGTTACTGAACACCGCAGATATAAACCAGGTCATTACTGAAGAGTTACTGAACACTGCAGATATAAACCAGGGTTAACGAAGAGTTACTGAACACCGCAGATATAAACCAGGTCATTACTGAAGAGTTACTGAACACCGCAGATATAAACCAGGGTTACCGAAGAGTTACTGAACACCGCAGATATAAACCAGGTCATTACCGAAGAGTTACTGAACACCGCAGAAATAAACCAGGGTTACCGAAGAGTTACTGAACACCGCAGATATAAACCAGGTCATTACCGAAGAGTTACTGAACACCGCAGAAATAAACCAGGGTTACCGAAGAGTTACTGAACACCGCAGATATAAACCAGGTCATTACCGAAGAGTTACTGAACACCGCAGATAAAAACCAGGGTTACCGAAGAGTTACTGAACACCGCAGATATAAACTAGGGTTACTGAAGAGGTACTGAACACCGCAGATATAAACCAGGTCATTACCGAAGAGTTACTGAACTCCGCAGATATAAACCAGGGTTACCGAAGAGTTACTGAAAACCGCAGATATAAACCAGGTCATTACCGAAGAGTTACTGAACACCGCAGATATAAACCAGGGTTACCAAAGAGTTACTGAACACCGCAGATATAAACCAGGGTTACTGAAGAGGTACTGAACACCGCAGATATAAACCAGGTCATTACCGAAGAGTTACTGAACACCGCAGATATAAACCAGGGTTACCGAAGAGTTACTGAACACCGCAGATATAAACCAGGTCATTACCGAAGAGTTACTGAACACCGCAGATATAAACCAGGGTTACCGAAGAGTTACTGAACACCGCAGATATAAACCAGGGTTACCGAAGAGTTACTGAACACCGCAGATATAAACCAGGGTTACCGAAGAGTTACTGAACACCGCAGATATAAACCAGGTCATTACCGAAGAGTTACTGAACACCGCAGATATAAACCAGGGACGCTGAACACGAGCGAGGTCAGGTGGTATCGTGCAGCTGGAGCAGCACACATCACAGGCTACACAGAGCTCATAAAGCTCCAAATGGGCGGAGCCATCTCTGACAATAGCGCAGCTCCTGTAAAGCAGCATGTGTTCCGTCGGAAAGAGTCGGTGATTGACGGCTCATGGTGAGTATCGCTGTGATTGACGGCTCATGGTAAGTATTGCTGTGACTGACAGCTCACGGTAAGTATCGCTGTGACTGACAGCTCATGGTAAGTATCGCTGTGATTGACAGTTCACGGTAAGTATCGCTGTGACTGACAGCTCATGGTAAGTATCGCTGTGACTGACAGCTCATGGTAAGTATCGCTGTGACTGACAGCTCACGGTAAGTATTGCTGTGACTGACAGCTCACGGTAAGTATCGCTGTGACTGACAGCTCATGGTAAGTATCGCTGTGACTGACAGCTCATGGTAAGTATCGCTGTGACTGACAGCTCATGGTAAGTATCGCTGTGACTGACAGCTCATGGTAAGTATCGCTGTGACTGACAGCTCATGGTAAGTATCGCTGAGATTTTTGGGAAGTGCTGTAAAACCACAGCTTTACTCCCACTGATAAAATCATTAGCTTTCGTAGATTAGATTTCCTGCAGCCAGAACACAGTTTTCAGCGCTGTGTTTTTTCAGTTCAGGTTAGGTAGCATAGTGATGGGTTCACAGAAAAAAGGCTATGAACAATCTATGGACTGCTCAAAAACAGAGTGGTTATTCTCTTTGAAAGAGCATACGTGTGTGTGTGTGTGTGCCTGCGTGTGTGCGTGTGTGTGTCTGTGTGTGTGTGTGTGTGTGTCTCTGTGTATGTTTGTGTATGTGTGTTTGTTGATTGACCCCTGTCTAATAGAGATACGCTCATTGGCAGATAGAGAGGAGCAGGTAAAGGTGATGAGAAGTATAAATGAGAGGGCGTGGCCTCAAGCCCGTGGCTCTGACGTCTGAGATGAGGCGGACCAAGGGCAGGTTTATGTTTATGAAATATTTAGAAATGATTTTTCACAGGTCGGCTGTGATGTCACAACTGAGGCCATTTTTAAATGGACCGTTTAGCCTGCTGAGTTTTTTTCTTACACAGCAACAAAAAAAATGTGAGGTAGTACCGGGTTCATATTTTACCAGCAGATAAGCATCATGTCACACTGCACAATCAATGCCAAAACTGGGTGATTCCAATTTCTAGCACATGGGACCTTTAAGGTTTTCAATCAGGGATTTCAATGAAATGTCACAGATTGCATTCAAACTTCAAATCAAATGGAACATGAACTTCTGCATTCTGTAGTCATGCTGGGTCTCTGACCCCCAATAATTCTGGTGTGCTGTGTCTTCAAGTAATAAAGCAGTAAAACTTTCAATGTAGAAAAAACTGCAGGACACCCCGGGTTTGCACACATTTAGCCTTCAGTGTGACTGCGAATACCCACGGATGTTCCTTTGATGTTTGAGGAGGAAAGGAGAAACAAGTAGAGAGAGAGAGAGAGAGCGCGTTCCTGTGGTCAAACAGAGCACGTACTCACTTGCAAGTGATACTGCGTGAGCCATGAGCAATTTCATCAGATCAAATTAAAATGTGTCTGTTACTCTAAGAGGATAATCTAAAAACCAGATATATCAAACACTATCAACATATCTCCAAGAACAATTGAGAAAAAAGTGCCCAAATACATACAATTCAAGTAACGTTTCAGAGAGCACCTTGAAATTCTTTAATGTTGTGCAATTCACACATTGTGTTAAGACAATGGACTCTGGGCACAAGGCACCTTATATATTAAAATATACAGTATGTGTTTCAGCCTTGCAATTTTGCAGTATTTCCAAATGTAGCCTCACTAACTCTACAACATGGTTGCAGTATTACCAAACACAGCCTCACTAACTCTACAACATGGTTGCAGTATTACCAAACACAGCCTCACTAACTCTACAACATGGTTGCAGTATTACCAAACACAGCCTCACTAACTCTACAACATGGTTGCAGTATTACCAAACACAGCCTCACTAACTCTACAACATGGTTGCAGTATTACCAAACACAGCCTCACTAACTCTACAACATGGTTGCAGTATTACCAAACACAGCCTCACTAACTCTACAACGTGGCTGCAGTATTTGTAAACACAGCCTCACTAACTCTACAACATGGTTGCAGTATTTCCAAACGCAGCTCTCCCTTTTCACAGGGTTGCAGTATACAAACACAACACTTCACTCAACTCTACAAACCTGGTTGCAGTATTACAAACGACAGCCTCACTAACTCTACAACATGGCTGCAGTATTACCAAACGCAGCCTCACTAAGTCTACAACATGGCAAGCCTATGGCTGATGAATGATGGCTGTAATGAACACATGCTCGCCGTTTTCCTGTTGCCTGTATAAATATGACCCTGGAAGCGGCACTTCCAGCTCAGGATCTCTGACTGCAAACCTGCACGCAGCGATATCGCCCCCCATCAAAGAGAACACATACCGTCAGGCGTAAAATTAATGCCTGGCATAAAAAAAATGTCAGGAATAATATTAATGCCTGAGCTTGCACTTTGAAAGAACTTTTATTCTTGTTCTTTCAGCCGCGTCTCTGATGCTGATCCATACATCACACTGCCATGCTCTCTCTCTCCCTGACCGAATCAAGGCCATGTACATACGGATCAAGACAAGCTTACCAAACCACAGACATACTCTTGTCTCTTTGATCAAACATCAAACAACCGCGGAATGTGTCGCTAGATCACAGGCTACATAACAAGCCCAATTACTCCTAAGCGAATGTGGCCCAACAGGATGAGGAGCGTGGAGGTCATTATCGAAATGCATCGACTGCGCTGCAGTTCAAACAGAACTTCGTTTAAAGGGGGGGGGGGTGGGTTACAGTAGGTATTGTGAATTGCACTTGCGTGCTGTGAAAGATTTGAACGATTCCACGTCTGATCTGAGGAAACGTTTGGATGTGCGAATGCATGTGTTGGCCCCATAGAACCCTACCTAGCGTTAGCTGGCTAGCTAGTCTAACTGATTCTATTGGTGGATGGCATGTCGCTGAAAGTGATTTGTTTTTGAGAGGCCAACCAGCCAAGCTTAGCTCACAGGGTTTGAAAAATAAAGGTGCACAAAAATGTATATGGCTGATTTCATTTTATTTATTTATATATTTAATTTTTTTTTTTTTTTTGCGGAATAAAAAATATGAAAAGTTGGATGAAAAGAGAGTAGAGGTTTATAGTCACTGCCTTGGTATAGTACCCACACGTTCATATCAATTCAATATGATGGATACAACTGCAACATCAACGAATGTCATCATACATAAGCATTTGTGTCTCAATATTTGCTTACAATGGAAAAAACATTGAAAAGGTTTCTTTTCCAAAAATAAATAAATAAATAATTATTTAATCATAAATTATGAAAACACTTAAACACTTCAAAAAACTATCCCCAGGAGGGGGGGGGGACAAGGCTTTGTACAGACATACACACACACACACACACACACCACACACACTCACACACACACACACACTCACACTCCACACTCACACTCCACACACACTCACACTCACACACACACACACACACTCACACACACACACTCACACACACACACACACGCTCACACACACACACACACACACACACTCACACACACACGCGCACACACACACACTCACACACACACGCTCACGCTCACACACACGCTCACACACACACACTCACACACACACACACACACACACACACACCACTCACACACACACACACTCACATGCACACACTCACACACACACACACACACACACACACACACACACACACACAGATACATTCTCTCACAAATACATGCACACACACACACACACACACACACACACACACACGCTCCACACACACACTCGCACACACACACCACACACACACACACACACCACACACTCACACACACACACTCACACACACACACTCAGACACACACACACTCACACACACACACACACACACACACACACACACACACACTCACATGCACAGACACAGATACATTCTCTCACAAATACATGCACACAACACACACACACACACACACACACACACACACACACACACTCACATGCACAGGCACAGACACAGATACATTCTCTCACAAATACACACACACACACACACACTCACATGCACAGACACAGATACATTCTCTCACAAATGCACACACACACACACACTCACATGCACAGACACAGACATTCTCTCACAAATACATGCACAGACACACACACACACACACACACACAGATACACTCTCACACACACTCACACGCACCGACACAGATACTGTCACACGCACACACACACTCACACAGGTACACACATGCACAGACACAGATAGACTCTCACACACACTCACACGCACACACACACAGACACACATGCACAAATACACACACGCACCGACACAGGTACACTTTCACGCGTACACACACACACACACTCACACACACGCAGATACACACACGCACAGACACAGATACACTCTCACACACACTCACACGTACACACACGTGCACACACACACGCAGATACACACACGCACAGACACAGATACACTCTCACACACACTCACATGTACACACACACACACGCGCTCACACACACACACTCTTAATGTGACTGAATATGTTTTCCAGAACACATTATTTCCCGGTGGAAGTGCTCATTTTCTCTCAGCAGACTGATTTTAAAAGCACAGAACTGTCCGTGTTTCATATGGGTCAGATCAAGGCGACCTGAGAGCTTAATGTACTGGAAAACATTGACAAAAATACTCAGAAATAGTCTGTGACACAAATAATACTTATTTCTACTGAGCGGAAGGCAGGATTGGCAGAAGGAAGGTTATAATTTTCCAATACTTACTGAGCTGAACGTCACCACTGTAAACTGCCATCAGTTCCTCTAACAATTCACAAAAAATTTTGTTGGGGAATAAAAACAGCCCTGTAAAAAAACCAAAAAAAAAAACCGTATTGAGTCTGAGAATGAGAACTGTTTCACGCCCAACAGAGCAGACATCCCATAATTTTCTAGATCCAGTCATAATTTGTTCATGTATCTGTTGCATATTGGTGTTCAGTGACTAGCCGTACTAAGATGACATTAGACATCAAATGCGTATCACAGCATCAGGAGTTATAAACACGGAGTTACAGAATGCAGCAGTCCAGCAGTCCAACATCATGTTTACGATCATATCAACGGTTTTACGCTCAATTATTCTTCACACTGTGGGGCTGACAGCAGCCGGAGCTTCTGGGCAAACAGTGAGGATCCAGAGGAAGACTGCTGGAGCACACCAGCACAGACTGCCTCACCAGTACAGACCACTGCACCAGCACAGACCCCAAACCTGCACAGACCCCAAACCTGCACAGACCCCAAACCTGCACAGACCCCAAACCTGCACAGACTGCCACACCAGTACAGACCCCAACACCAGCACAGATCCCAAACCTGCACAGACCCCAAACCTGCACAGACCCCAAACCTGCACAGACTGCCACACCAGTACAGACCACTGCACCAGCACAGACTGCCACACCAGCACAGACCTCAAACCTGCACAGACTGCCTCACCAGTACAGACCACTGCACCAGCACAGACTGCCACACTAGTACAGACTGCCAAATCAGTACAGACCCCAACACCAGCACAGACCCCAAACCTGCAGAGACTGCCACACCAGTACAGACTCCAACACCAGCACAGACCCCAAACCTGCACAGACTGCCACACCAGTACAGACTCCAACACCAGCACAGACCCCAAACCTGCACAGACTGCCACACCAGTACAGACTCCAACACCAGCACAGACCCCAAACCTGCACAGACTGCCACACCAGTACAGACTCCAACACCAGCACAGACTGCCAAACCAGCACAGACTGCCACACCAGTACAGACTCCAACACCAGCTCAGACTGCCAAACCAGTACAGACCACTGCACCAGCACAGACCCCAAACCTGCACAGACCCCAAACCTGCACAGACTGCCACACCAGTACAGACCCCAACACCAGCACAGATCCCAAACCTGCACAGACCCCAAACCTGCACAGACTGCCACACCATTACAGACCACTGCACCAGCACAGACTTCCACACCAGCACAGACCTCAAACCTGCACAGACTGCCTCACCAGTACAGACCACTGCACCAGCACAGACTGCCACACTAGTACAGACTGCCAAACCAGTACAGACCCCAACACCAGCACAGACCCCAAACCTGCAGAGACTGCCACACCAGTACAGACCCCAACACCAGCACAGACCCCAAACCTGCACAGACTGCCACACCAGTACAGACTCCAACACCAGCACAGACCCCAAACCTGCACAGACTGCCACACCAGTACAGACTCCAACACCAGCACAGACCCCAAACCTGCACAGACTGCCACACCAGTACAGACTCCAACACCAGCACAGACTGCCACACCAGTACAGACTCCAACACCAGCACAGACTGCCAAACCAGCACAGACTGCCACACCAGTACAGACCCCAAACCTGCACAGACTGCCACACCAGTACAGACCCCAACACCAGCACAGATCCCAAACCTGCACAGATCCCAAACCTGCACAGACTGTCACACCAGTACAGACCACTGCACCAGCACAGACTGCCACACCAGCACAGACCTCAAACCTGCACAGACTGCCACACCAGTACAGACCACTGCACCAGCACAGACTGCCACACTAGTACAGACTCCAACACCAGCACAGACCCCAAACCTGCACAGACTGCCTCACCAGTACAGACCACTACACCAGCACAGACTGCCACACCAGTACAGACTGCCACACTAGTACAGACTGCCACACCAGTACAGACCCCAACACCAGCACAGACCCCAAACCTGCACAGACTGCCACACCAGTACAGACTCCAACACCAGCACAGACCCCAAACCTGCACAGACTGCCACACCAGTACAGACTCCAACACCAGCACAGACCCCAAACCTGCACAGACTGCCACACCAGTACAGACTCCAACACCAGCACAGACCCCAAACCTGCACAGACTGCCACACCAGTACAGACTCCAACACCAGCACAGACTGCCAAACCAGCACAGACTGCCACACCAGCACAGACCACTACACCGGCACAGACTGCCACACTAGTACAGACCCCAACACCAGCACAGACTGCCACACCTGCAGAGACCACTAGACCAGCACAGACTGCTGGACACATCTGGGCAGGAATAATGCACTGATGTATGCGCTCATGTGAAAACTCAAAGATCATTTACAGAACCTCGGGAAGCTTCTACTCTAAAATATCACATACATACAAAAAAAACGAAAAGTGTGTACGGCCAGAAATTGCCTGAATTATAAAACCATCCGTACTCTCACCTGCTCACAGTCTTCTCTTTATAAATCACAATCAACTTGAAATTCTGCATATGTGTGCACAAGCCTAGTATCCCGCCCCATTAACACCCACAATTAGCTGTGTACTGTAAATGGAACATCTATTGTGAATTCTGATATGCAAATAAATCAGCTTACATTCCAACTAGTTATCCGGACAAAATGGAGATGTCAGACCACAAACATAAAAGAGAGACTTCAGGGAGTGTGAAACTGAGGTGCTCATTATGGAGGAGGAGGCCCAGACAGGCTGTATTGTTTGGTGGAAACAGGCTGAACTCCCAGCATCCTCTTTACCAGAAGTAGATCTGACTCATTCACCTCTTCAGCTCTCGCCTGTTCAGCAGTGGAGGCTAACACAGCAGGATCACTGCTGATTCACCTGGATAAGCAAACTTCTGAAGGCCCACAGCTTCCTCTCCTGAGGATGTGGGCAGGAAGTCATCCACACTAAACTTTTCATCACAGCATCAATCACCTCCAGACAAGAAGTAACCTCTTTGCCCTTGGCGGTCGAAAGTGCGAAAACGTCCTCAGCCTGGTGACGATGCCGCTCCAGACAGATGAACTCTCATTCTGTCCTCCTCCACTTCTGGACAAACACGAGAATGGAAGGAAGTCATCATCACCAGTGACACTCTGCCTCCCTGTCTGTCATTATTGCGATGGGCTCTGGTCTGTATCTGGTGATGACCCCTGTCAGTCAATTCATGGAATCCAGACCTTGCAGAAGTTGCCAGAAGTTCCCTGGACTAAATAAAATAGCGCCAGTGTCTTGCTCTTTTTTGGGCTGATGCAGTCCTTCTCTGCTGGTGTTCAGACACTACTTCTCTTGGCTCTGTTTTCAGTTACGCCATTGAGGAAGCCATTACATTATTTTAGGAATTTTACATTTGACATGACATTTCTTGCAAAGCTTTTTCAGAACTTGCCGTTCAATCAAGAAGCAGTTGTTTGGCAAAGTGACCCCCTCGTGTATTTGCGGTAATAACCCTAACCTTAACCCTCATTTATTCACGGGAAGATGACAAATGAATTCCTGTTCTGTGGCTTTGCTGAGTCGGTGACTGTTTTCATGAATTTTTCATCCTCATCTGGCTCTTGTCTCTTCACATCTCCTTTCGCTGAAGTCACGGTTCAAACTGCTGCATTAAAGTCCCCCGCGTATTTGTTCCAAGTTTTATTAAATGCTCAGGCTCTTGCATTGGCTAACATTTCCCAATTAAGCTGTAAAAAATATGAAATCTGTAAGGCATAATGTTTGGCCAAATTTTCTCACAAGAAAAATCACCAGACAAAAGAAACTACTTAGATTGGGCTCCAGATCCAATGAAGATTCTGGATTTCAGTCAAAGCAGCCAATCCTTTTTTGATCTGCCATTTGCATAAACACTCCATGCAATATATATATTTTTTGTTTCTTGCATTCTTGAACACTTGTCCCTGGCACACCTGTTGAGATTCGCGGACAAATTGATCAGTCACATCGTCATAACAAATGCATGGTTGATTTTGAGGGTAATTACTTTGATGGGGTATTTTCAATCTTGTCAGATACAATTACAATCAGCTACAAATGTAAGAGGCTGGAGGTAATCTCTCAGTGTGCTTAACAGCTCTCCAGCTCAGTAGCCTGGTATGCTATTGGTCACCTGTAGTTTGTGATTAGATATAAAAAGGCTCCCATTCAGACACTTCATGCTGGGCCCTTGGCTCTCAAACCGGCTCCTGTTTCTCCTCCATGCCTTCAACTTTGGGATCAGACTCTGGCTTGAACATGTACAGTTTAACTTTATTCCCTACCGGATAATTTACGAATGCCATGTTCACTTTGAGCAGGAGTTGTGTGGGTGGGAACTGGGAGGGGTGCTCCTGTCATTCCCTGTCATTCCACAAGCTCTGCCAATCAAAGCAGAGCTTGTGGGATAAAATGCACAACACCCGCCCAAAATGGCTTGTTCAGCATGATATTCACACCACTTCTGGCTGTGGCATTTTTCACACCACTTTAGCATTTCCATCACTTTGTTAGGTTTTTATTTTGGTCTCATCTGTCCATAAAACTCCTACGACTCATCGTTTTACGAATTCCACTTGGGCCTGTTTGTTCTTGCTGTTTAGAAGCAGTTTACAGCTTGCAGTAACGCCTCTGTATTTTTCTTGAGTTCTTCTGCGGATTGTGGAACTTGATAGTTGCACCCCCCACACAATGGAGATTGTTTTTGATTTCATTCACAGCAATTTTGGGATGTTTCTTCATTCTTAGAAGCATTTTTTTGACATCAGACCTACTCCCTAACTTTAACACTACTGTTATTTCCTGCTTCTTAAGGACAACCCATGCTGTTGATTTGACAATGCTAAGAGTTTTTATAGATTTCTCTGATGATAATTTTCTTTCTTCTAATCTTCAGTACAGCGGCTTATTTTGTCATGGACAGTTCTCTGGTTTTAGTGTTGATGTTTTTAGTGTACTGACTCAAGTGGAATACCTGTAAAGCAGTGAGAAAACCAGGGGGGGAATTCTATATCCTTCTTACCTGTAATCGTAAATATTACAGTATATTTCCCATCAGTGGCGTCACTTGGGTTGGTGTCTAGTGACGCCATTGATTTACGATTACAGGTAAGAAGGATATATAAATGTTGTTTATACCTCTTTTGGGGGGGTCCAAGTCTTAATCCCCCCCCCCCCCCCCACCCCCCCCATAATTCGAAAACTGGAGAAAACACCTTTACCTGCTCTGCACCATACAGCTCTTTGATGTGTGTGAGAACCGGAAACACCTGTAAAGCCATTTGTCCAAACGTTGAACACAAAAAGTGCATTTATTCTATAATGGTAAAAAAATGTATATATAAAAATACTAGGTAAAACTGGACATTCTCTCCCTTTGTTTCACATTCTCATATTTTGATCAGTAAATCTTATTTATTGCGCATACAGCTGTTTTGGAGGGCACTGTGTATGCTTGTAAACATATCTATGGAGAAGCGAAGGCTTTATGGGAACGCCTTTAATTAAAGCGCAGGGGAACGCAGGCTGTTGCCGGATCTGCGTTTTTTTAAGTGCCGTTTTTTTTTTGTTTGTTTTTTTCTGAGGCAGCGGTTTTACGCCGGTTAGCTCAGCTTGCGCTGGCGGACTGAGGTGAACCGAATGAAAGGGAGTTCCAGGCGAACGCCGGGCCGGCCCGCAGTGGAACGAGGGGAGGAATCGCAGCGCGTTTCTAACACCCCCGCGTGCGTGCCCTAGCCCCTTTTCACAGTCGCTAATAAACCCGCCGTTCCGCGTCTGTGCTCGCCGCAACGATCGGCGAAGCCGTGCGGCGGGTCGAATCGCCCTCTGGCAGGAAAACCGCTCTGTTTCCTCCGTTACCACGGTAACGCTGCGGCGAGAAGAGGCAGAGGTTTGCGAGGGTGAGAGAGTTTTCCTTTACACCGCGGCCGCGCATTAACCGGCCAATCGCAGCAGGAATGATTAACGCCATAAAACATAACACAGCAGAGCGCACTTATCTGTGAAAATTTGTGAATTTGTTGAAATGCAGCGAATTTAAACCAATGAGCCTCTCTCTCTCTCAATTTTCAATTTTCAATTTAAGTTGCTTTATTGGCATGAAATACAAACGTACTTATTGCCAAAGCATACATATATAATATGTAAAATAATAATAATATTAAAATAATAATGGTAAATGTAACAATATATACAAATAACAGCATTGACAGCAACAGAAGTAAATCAATAAATATGTACAATGTTTATATGGGGTGGGTGGTCACTCACTGTCCCTCAGGTTATGGCAGGCTGAAATGAACTGTGCCGCAATCGGGGCTGTTGATCCTTCCCCTAAAAGAATTGCATATTTTTCTTCTTTTGATTTGTAATTAAAATTATTTGTAATTTGGGATAATTTTTGGAAATATTTTTTTCTAATTTGTAAATATTTTGTGCAAGTAAGGAGGAAGTGCATCTCTGTTTCCACCTCCCCTGTCTTGCAGTGACCACATATTCGCTCTTCTTTTGGTACCCATCAGTTTTTGTATCTGCCTATTTCAATTGCAAGCGTGTGGTCACTGAGCCTGTACTTGGTCAAGATCCGTCTCTGCTTTGTATCTCTGACAGATATCTGTTTTGTATTTGTATCTCTCTCTCTCTCTCTCGCTCAACAGTACGGCATACAGCGCTGATATTCGGGTGTCGATGAGCACAGTTTGTGTGAGTGGCTTCCTGAATATGCACCCCATTGCTATCCCATAATTCAGCTGCCACTCCGTTATGTCTGCGGGTCTCGGGATCCGTCCCCCCCCCCCCCCCGCGAGACGCATAAATGACTCGATGCTGCCTAACTGCCCTCCCCCACCCCGCCCTCAGTAAGGGAGTAATGGAATCCACCTGAGTTAGGCAACCGGGGACCCAACTGCAGGGGACCCAACTGCAGGGGACCCAACCCTAAGCCTCAATCAATCAGCCTGCTGCGCTGTAAATATGTCAGACAAGACAGAAACATCTGCTTAATCCGGAGAGGGTGGGGGAGAGAGAGAGAGAGAGAGAGGGGTGGAGAGAGAGAGAGAGGGGAGACAGAGAAAGAGAGGAAATAATTGGGTGAACAGTGGAAGAAGGGGAAGGACAGATTATTTCTAAAGTATGGGTGAGATTTTTTTCTCTTTTTATGTTCTTTGAGAGAAACGTGGCAGTTTAATATTGAACTTTCATACTGAAGTGTTTATAAAGGTTCACATACGCGTGTGTGTGTGTGGTGTGTGTGTGTGTGTGTGTGTGTGTGTGTGTGTGTGTGTGTTTGGGTGTGTGTGTTTGGGTGTGTGTATGTGTGTGTGTGTGTTTGGGGGTGTGTGTGTATGTGTGTGTGTGTGTGTGTGTTTGGGTGTGTACGTGTGTGTGTGTGTGTTTGGGTGTGTGTATGTGTGTGCGTTGTGTGTGTGTGTGTTTGGGGGTGTGTGTGTATGTGTGTGTGTGTGTGTGTGTGTGTGTGTGTGTGTGTGTGTGTGTGTGTGTGTAAACCCTGTAAGCATTTTTCATCTTCTCCACAGACACCTCCTCATAATCTCATAGACTGATAACAAACTGCAGCACCCCCCCACCCCAGGCCTGGCACACAGAATGTTCCCAAACTCTGTGTGATGACAATCCTGCAGTTTCATCATCGCTCTCCAGAACTTTCACCTTTGTTCCCACAAATATTGTTTCTCCTTTATTTCTACGTTCTATTATTCGCTTCTCTCTCTTCTCTTATCAAATCTGCTTTTCCTCTACAGGTGGGAGATTACAGCGTGGCACAATCCCTGAGCGAGGAGAGAGGGAGAGAGAGAGAAGGGTAGGGAGGGAGGGAGGGAGCGAGGGAGAGTGGGGTGAAGAATGATAAGAACATGACAGCTGTGTACAGAGGTCGTTCAGCAACAGTTCCAAGCATGACGATTGGCCCACATTAACTGCCACCTCTAACCCACAAGGCCATTAAATGGACACCCAAGTGCATTATGGGATAGTTTATGGTGAGGAGTGTGTGATGAAACACATAAGAAAGCACTAACAGGTTTGCACACACACTCACACACACACAGATACACTTTCACACACACACACACACTCACACACTCACACACACATACTCACATGCACACAGATACACTCTCACACACACTCACAGGCACACACACACACACACAGATACACTTTCACACACACACACACACTCACACACTCACACACACTCACACACACACACACACACACACACACACGTACAGTATATTCCCCAGTGCCGGCCGCAGGGACTCATGTGCAACTTTATTGGCAGACTGTCCTGGAGAAGCCCAGTGTTTCTTTGAAAACTTCCCCTTTCTACAGGCTTGGCGCAGAGACAGGAGTCTTCTGGGTAATGCGGTTTCCCTGGCCTGCTCTCTGCCTTCTGCTATTTGCTCATTTTAACAGAGCACAAAAATGCATTTAATGCCAGTGTTATTTTTTCTAATTGAAAAAGCTTCGAGGTCTTAGTCCTACGAGCGACATGCTGAGCCCAGATGTGTTCGTCTTCATGCTCAACCGAACCTCCCCTTTACAGGAACTGAGGAAAAAGGCTTAAAGGATTTAGAAAAGCATCTGAGCAGTAAATTAAATCAAACAGAGAGCAAACAAACAGAGGAAAAACCTTCTCTGTGTTTGCTGTGTTTATGATGCCGGATCGCGTTCATCGCCGTGGAGACAGGGGTTCTGTGTGTTTCCCCATCCCCATGGAGACAGGGGTTCTGTGTGTTTTCCCATCCCCGTGGAGACAGGGGTTCTGTGTGTTTTCCCATCCCCGTGGAGACCAGGGTTCTGTCTGTTTCCCCGTCCCCATGGAGACCGGGGTTCTGTGTGTTTTCCTGTAGAGGACAGGGTCCTGTGTGTTTTCCTGTAGAGGACAGGGTCCTGTGTGTTTTCCTGTAGAGGACAGGGTCCTGTGTGTTTTCCTGTAGAGGACAGGGTTCTGTGTGTTTTCCTGTAGAGGACAGGGTTCTGTGTGTTTTCCTGTAGAGGACAGGGTCCTGTGTGTTTTCCTGTAGAGGGCAGGGTTCTGTGTGTTTTCCTGTAGAGACCAGGGTTCTGTGTGTTTTCCTGTAGAGGACAGGGTCCTGTGTGTTTTCCTGTAGAGGACAGGGTCCTGTGTGTTTTCCTGTAGAGGACAGGGTTCTGTGTGTTTTCCTGTAGAGGACAGGGTCCTGTGTGTTTTCCTGTAGAGGACAGGGTCCTGTGTGTTTTCCTGTAGAGGACAGGGTCCTGTGTGTTTTCCTGTAGAGGACAGGGTCCTGTGTGTTTTCCTGTAGAGGACAGGGTCCTGTGTGTTTTCCTGTAGAGGACAGGGTCCTGTGTGTTTTCCTGTAGAGGACAGGGTCCTGTGTGTTTTCCTGTAGAGACCAGGGTTCTGTGTGTTTTCCTGTAGAGGACAGGGTCCTGTGTGTTTCTCCTGTAGAGGACAGGGTCCTGTGTGTTTCTCCTGTAGAGGACAGGGTCCTGTGTGTTTTCCTGTAGAGGACAGGGTCCTGTGTGTTTTCCTGTAGAGGACAGGGTTCTGTGTGTTTTCCTGTAGAGGACAGGGTCCTGTGTGTTTTCCTGTAGAGGACAGGCTGTTTCTGTGAGCAGGTCCTGTGTGTTTTCCTGTAGGGACAGGGTCCTGTGTGTTTTCCTGTAGAGGACAGGGTCCTGTGTGTTTTCCTGTAGAGGACAGGGTCCTGTGTGTTTTCCTGTAGAGGACAGGGTCCTGTGTGTTTTCCTGTAGAGGACAGGGTTCTGTGTGTTTTCCTGTAGAGGACAGGGTCCTGTGTGTTTCTCCACCTCTCTTCTGTTCCTCCTTACAGAAAACCTGATTTAAATGGCGGGCAGACCTCCCTGGGGCAAACACACGTTTTCACTCTGACAGCCGTGCTCCAAACGTGCGCATTACAGTCTCTGAAAATTATTACATTCTGCGCATTAGAGCTGCCGCAGCCCGGAGCAGAGCTCCTGCCTTCCGCAGAGCACGACAGCTCGCAGGGAGTCCCGCCCGTCATAAACCTGATTCACCGCCTTTTATCACCGCCCTCAAGAAACATAAATTTAATAACACACAAAAAAAAAAAACGTGGACGCAAATCCGAGAGAGAGGAAGAGAAAGCGCTGCTCATTGGTATTCATCCGGTCGGGCTGCGCTGAAAAGGGCGGATGATCTGCGGCACAACAGCCGCGCTCGGCCCCTGAAAGCGGCGCTCGGCCCCTGAAAGCGGCGCTCGGCCCCTGAAAGCAGCGCTCGGCCCCTGAAAGCAGCGCTCGGCCCTGAAAGCGTCGCTGGCTGCGGCTGGCCCTGAAAGCGTCGCTCGGCCCTGAAAGCGTCGCTCGGCCCTGAAGCAGCGCCGCTGAAAGCGTCCGCTCGGCCCCTGAAAGCGAGCGCTCGGCCCCTGAAAGCGTCCGCTCGGCCCCTGAAAGCGTCCGCTCGGCCCCTGAAAGCGGCGCTCGGCCCCTGAAAGCGGCGCTCGGCCCCTGAAAGCGTCCGCTCGGCCCCTGAAAGCGGCGCTCGGCCCCTGAAAGCGGCGCTGGGCCCCTGAAAGCGGCGCTCGGCCCAAGTGGCGCCGGCCTGAAAGGAGCTCGGCCTGAAAGCGCACTTGTTCGGCCCCTGTCCAGGCGCCGGCGCGGAGCTGCTCGTGGAGGCTGGGGGATCCCGTCGTCTTCCTCTGAGATAAGGGCGCACTGAAGCCTGAAAGCGATAAACCCTCTTATTCATTTATTTACCTGATGAGTGTTGTTTTCAACAATCTTTTTACGTGTCTGTATGCATGAGAGACCGTTTGTGTATGTCTGTTAGAGAGAGAGAGTCATAGTCATCTTTTGGGAGCATTTTGGAGATTTTTTCTACACAAAATAAGCTACATTTTTCGCCCTGGACATTTCAGCCATGATTTCTCATTCTTTGTGCAGAGCAAAGCTGGTCCACGAAAGCCTGAGACAGAGGTCAGGACAAGACCTACAGATGTCAGTCTGTATAAATCAGTATGTTGCCAGATACAGGCAAGACTGCCATGGTGGAAGAGTCTCTGAGGTGCTGGAGAACCAGTGACAGGGAAAAGAATGTCTTTATTTATATATGCGCTTTTTATTAATGCAGTCATATTAATTCTTTAGCAGTAGCTGAACGAATGATCGAACTGACAGAGACCAATCCACAGCCCCCCCCCCACCCCCCGATTTCATTGGGTGGGAGGACAGCTAGCTGCTGTACCAGGACTCTGTGGGCAGCCCTGAAAGGCCAGGAGGGGGCCTCATGATAGAATTTTGAAACCGGCCCCCACAGACCATGGAATGTCCCTGTGGGTGCATGCACTGTATTCTAAATTATTGGCATTATGATGTCACAGTGTTCACAGTATCAGCATTATGATGTCATACTGTGATCATTATGATGTCACAGTCTCTGCAGCCTCGCTGCTCTCTTACAGTAGTTTCTGAACGCTGAAGATGCTCCAGTCTGTCGGTTGAGGAGTCTGTTACCCAGGGTCTGCTTATCTGTGTAATAATACTGAAAGCATGAAGTCTCTGACTCCTCCCCCACACATACTGTACTGCAGGAAGACAAACCAGTTTAAAATAGCAACTAAAAAAAAGACCAGTAGGCAGCCAGATAAGCAGGAATAAGAGAGCTGTCATGGTGTGAGAGATTGGCGAGGGGAGGGACACACTTATCAGCGTGTTCCAGTCTATGAAACACATGATTGGTTTTAAAAGGCTGAGAGGAGGCCCGGAGTGATTTAGGGGCTGCATTAAGGCGTTCCAGCAAGCAGCAGGTCACATCCAGACACCCTAATGCTCTGAATAAATAAATGAAGCAGAGCTTTCAGTCCTGACAGGAAACTCACTGCAGAAAAACAGGGTCTTCATTTGAGCTGAGCCACTGTAACAGTGATCACACAGGCAGCTACTGTGCTCACTGTGAGACTCAGAGTGGAGATAAGCTGCCCCTAGAGGGGCAGATAAATTGCCCCTATGGGGCAGATAAATTTATCCTACGAGGCAGGTAAAATGTCCCCTGAAGTGGCAGATAATTTGCCCCAAAGGGGCAGGTTAATTGCCCCCAAGGGGCAATGTGAAGTGTCCCCTCAGGGGCAGGTAAAGTTTTCCAGGTGTGCTGTATGGGTTTTGGGTTCACAGTCCAGGGTTTGGGGTTCAGGTTCAGGGTTCAGGGTTTGGGGTTCAGAGTTCGGGGTTTGGCTAATGCTCAATATGTGGGCAGTTCTGTTTGATCCAGAATGTTGCAGGCAGAAGCTGTTTCTCTCTCTTGTGTTCAGGGCTGTTTTTGTCTCACTCAGCGCTGCAGTTATTGTGTGCCTTTGGCATAACCCCCCCCCCCCCATCCCGAGCCCTGGTTAAAGCAGGCATGGACTTACTCAGATGCTGCTCCCAGGCTGCCCCCGGTGGGAAGGGGCGGGTGGGGGGATTTCTCAACCACTAGCTTGTTCTGTTTTGTTTTGGTTGTCGGTGGAGACGAGCTCACAGACAAAACAGTCTGAGAACCGGAGCGACCCGTTCTGCCCAGCCTGTGTGTGTGTGTGTGTGTGTGAGTCCCCTACTGGGACTGCTCTGAAAACTTAAAATCCGAGATGACAGAGAGGGGTATACAGTCTAAAACTGCCCAACTCCGCAGGTACAGGTAAGTTACAGACAAAAAGGGTGCCGTGCACCTGAGCATGCGGTTCAACACCTTACCCAACGTCTGATACCTGTGTTCCACCCCTTTCAGCCAATCACAGCCAGCGAGGTGGGACAGCATGACTCCCACAGTGAGTTCTGTTCCACCAATCACAACGTTGCAGCTGGAGGAAGTAATTCACTGACTCACACCAGCACACAGGCTTTGAGCTCCATCTTGCGTCCCTGAAGCCGTTTCAGTAATTCAGTCACAGCAAATGGCTCCCACCGCGCGTGTCTCTGGCCTAACCAAGCGGCAGCCTCAATCTTCCAACTGCTCCGTCTTCACCATGACATTTTCCTTTTCTCTGGGATTTTATTACACCCTGAAACAATGTTTTTTCTTCGTCTTTTTGTTTCTTCGCAGGCTGCAGTAATCTTTCAGTAAAATGTGGGGCTGTGAGAGAGAGAGTTTCCAGCTGAGGAATCGTGACTTATGTGGGTTATTTCTGTGGACACTTGAGCAGCGCCCCCTGTGGACACTGGAGTGCACTTACAGCTCACATATCATGGCATCCCCATGAGTCCCACAGTGGTGCATTTATATAAATACTGTGTTATCCTTTAACTTCATAAATTATGAAGGAGTTGGGAGTGTGGACCCTTGGGTCTTACCTGTGCTGGATGAAGGTGTGTTCTGACAGGAAGGAGGTGTTGCTGCAGTGAAAGACATCCTTACCTGTGTACACTCTGCAGCTATGCGCTCGGTGCTGCCCCTTAACAAGGGGCCGTTTCCTACTCCAGGCCTCAGAGAATGGAGCTGGAATAAATACTATTGACTAGGGTTATTGACAAAAAACTCCCAATAGTATTTGGTAATAAATGAACTTTATTTATTTATTTATTTAAGTCCTTTATCTGACTGTAAAATCGCAGCCGTAGGTTTCTGAATGGAGGTCGTTTGGGGGAATTTGTAATCGGGTGTGCCTGGCGGACGGAAGTGTCAGCGCTGATGAAAGAACAGTGTTGAGATATCATGGCGCATTCTGGGGTTGCTGTGAGAATAACAGAGTGCATTCTGGGACACTGAGTTTCTCACTGTCTAGAACTCCAACTTGCTTTCTTTCGCCACACACACAGCAGCAGGTTTGGATTTCAGGCTTGTGGCCCGCACTGTTTGTCCCTCTGCTGTTGCCGTCTGTCTGGCAGGGTTTTGGGGGTCCCTCAGGGGAGTACTGGGCTGGGAACGATTTCATCCACCAGCTAACTGCCTCTCAGCATTACTCTCTGGGGGTTCAGCCGCGGGACTCAGAGAGGAACGAGGCATACTCACTGCAAGAGCACTTCCACAGCACCCGGGAGGAGAACTACAAGTACCATCACCCCTGTGTGCTGTGTCTCCTCCTCTCTTATCCCTAGGCCGCTGAAAAAGTGGGCGGTAACGTTTCAGCTCTATAGCTGTGGGTCACATGGCAGGTAACCCCTGGTTACAAAGAAGCCTTATTTTAACCAAAGAGGACATTACCATGTCTTGTGGTTTGTAAATAGAGTGAAATTTGGATGACAGACACTGTACATGTAAATAAGGTTGGCATGGCAACCTTAACACAGAAGGTGGTTGTCACCTGAGCTGATGAACAGAGAGAAGCAGAAAACTCACATGTGCTGGAAGCCTGTTGATTCAGTGTGTGTGTGTGTGTGTGTGTGTCAATCAATCAATCAATCAATCAGTCAGTCAGTCAGTGTGGAAATGTTGCAGTCAGAGCAAGATAATATTACAAGATAATAAAAAGTGGAGTTGTAAGAACAAAAATGGTTTTGTATATATGCAGGTTTCCTTAATCAGAGAGAAAGAGAGATTATGAGAATGTACGCATGTGCGTGTGTGTGTGTGAGAGAGAGAGAGAGAGAGAGAGAGTATATTTTTGTCTGTGTGAGTGTGATAGGGACAGTTTAGCCATTATTGTAATTGTTAATAGCACAAGCCTACACATTAGACAACAAGAGGGACTCACAAAATGGACTTTATGAGGAAGGGATAAATGTGTATTAAAGGGATGGGATTTCTTTGCTTTATTGGTGAGTGCCGTTTTATATATTTGCCACGGAGCAGCGTTTGCATAAGCTCCATCCAGCTCGAACTCCCACACCTCGGTTATCCCCGGTTAACCTCTGTCTCACAGCACAGAGAGTGATGAAAGCTGTCAGGACCTGTCAGCCGCAGCCGAGTTAAAAAGGGACCTGTCATGTGTAGATAAATACCTGCGAGATTTATATTTTAAAAATAAAAAGAAACGTTTTAGGACATCTTGAAATCTCTGCTGTCATTCGTCAGAACAGAACTGTGTGGCCTTCTCTGCGTCAGCCAATCAGAGCCGTCCCACTGATTATGTCAGAGCGAAGGAGGAAGTGTGGGTGTGAGGTAGGGTGAGCTCAATGGTTAAATACTCATGTGAAATAAATTAACTCTTCAGATGCTGGTAAAATATAGAAATCATTCCTGCAGATATATGACCATTTTTTCCACTAATAAAGGGGTACTATTATATGAAGTCAGCGATTTGTGCTGAATTTGGCTGAATGACTGGTTTCCTTTTAAACACACAGGAGTTTTAAAGGTGTCTAGAGGATGTCACATGACTCAGACTGCAGATACTCTCTCTATCCACAGAGGACAGATTAATACAAAAATAGGAAACATTTATTTAAATAATGTGGATCAGTGCTGAATTAATCACACTCTGTGGGCACATACAGGACACTTCCAAGATGATGGATGTTCTCTCGTCAGTTTATGACTTCAGCTGTGGTTTCAGAAACCCAGATCAGAGGCACTGCTGCTACTGACCACCAGAGGGCACTAGACACACAGTAAGGTGTTTCAGAGGAGGACAATGTTTTAAGGAAACAATGGCAGGTTTTGTTTTATTTTTGAGGAGGGAAAGAATGGTGTCTTCCTGCCAGCGCTGGTCTTCAGTCACTAGAGAGACTCAGATGAGACCCACAGCAAGCAGGTTTGTGAGACGCTTTGTACACGTGTGTGAGTGAAATGTGGTTTCACACAGAAGCACAATTACACGCATATGTATACACACACACACTCACATGCATTGAGCCAAGTACCTCATTTAATGCTTGACCTGATTAGCATTTCCCTCTCTATTCAACTTCTCTTTCAAAAAAAAAAAAAAGAAAAAAAAAAGAGAACTTCAGTTTGTTTGGTAATTCTGCATATTGATCAAGCAATAAAAGTGAATTCAAAAACCCACTTAAGAAAAAGTTTTACAAGACTTGAGAGCAATCAATTGCACATCTAGCGAGATTTCGAGAGTTTGGAAATCGATGCACAGCGCTGGGGTCGTGCCCTCTCTGCGCTGCCGGGGAGCCGCGTGGCGCAGAATCGCTGAGTATTAATTAGTATTAATTAGTAATCACAGCTAAAGACCACCGGCCTGCCCTCTTTGCCCTCTGAGCGCAGGCCGGGGATCCCAGGAACACTCACCTGCAGTCAACAGCGCACCGCTACTGGAGCAGCCCCTCACCTGCAGTCAACAGCGCACCGCTACTGGAGCAGCCCCTGGGACGCTTTGGGATCGTTTGTGGATGAGTCACAGTGTTCTCTGTGTGTCTCAGTGTTCTGTGTGTCTCAGTCACAGTGCTCTGTGTGTCTCAGTGTTCTGTGTGTCTCAGTCACAGTGCTCTGTGTGTCTCAGTGTTCTGTGTGTCTCAGTCACAGTGCTCTGTGTGTCTCAGTGTTCTGTGTGTCTCAGTCACAGTGCTCTGTGTGTCTCAGTCACAGTGCCACAGTGCTCTGTGTGTCTCACTGCTCTGTGTGTCTCAGTCACAGTGTCCTGTGTGTCTCAGTCTCAGTGTTCTGTGTGTCTCAGTCTCAGTGCTCTGTGTGTCTCAGTCACAGTGCTCTGTGTGTCTCAGTGTTCTGTGTGTCTCAGTCACAGTGCTCTGTGTGTCTCACTGCTCTGTGTGTCTCAGTCACAGTGTCCTGTGTGTCTCAGTCTCAGTGTTCTGTGTGTCTCAGTCTCAGTGCTCTGTGTGTCTCAGTCACAGTGCTCTGTGTGTCTCAGTCACAGTGCTCTGTGTGTCTCAGTCTCAGTGTTCTGTGTGTCTCAGTCACAGTGCTCTGTGTGTCTCAGTCTCAGTGTTCTGTGTGTCTCAGTCTCGGTGTTCTGTGTGTCTCAGTCACAGTGCTCTGTGTGTCTCAGTCACAGTGCTCTATGTGTCTCAGTCACAGTGTTCTGTGTGTCTCAGTCTCAGTGTTTTGTGTCTCAGTCTCAGTGTTGTGTCTCAATAACAGGGTTCTGTGTGTCTCAGTCTCAGTGTTTTGTGTCTCAGTCACAGTGTTTTGTGTGTCTCAGTCTCAGTGTTCTGTGTGTCTCAGTCACAGTGTTTTGTGTGTCTCAGTCTGTGTTCTGTCTGTCTCAGTTGCAGTGTGTTCTCTGTTCCCCTGCTCAGTGTGTTCTCTGTTCTCCTGCTCAGTGTGTTCTCTGTTCCCCTGCTCAGTGTGTTCTGTTCCCCTGCTCAGTGTGTTCTCTGTTCCCCTGCTCAGTGTGTTCTGTTCTCCTGCGTGTGTGTGTGTGCGGGTGTGTGTGTGTGTGTGTGTGTGCGTGCATGGGTGTGTGTCTATGTGTGTGTGTGTGTGTGTGTGCTTGGGTGTGTGTGTGGTGTGTGTGTGTGTGTGTGCATGGGTGTGTGTCTATGTGTGTGTGTGTGTGTGTGTGTGTGCATGGGTGTGTGTGTGGTGTGTGTGTGTGTGTGTGCATGGGTGTGTGTGTGTGTGTTTGTGTGTTTGTGGTCTGGAGGGGTTAGTTGTTTAGTTAGTGCTCTCAGTTCTGCAGTGAAACCCCCTTCCCCTCCAGGCTTGGGCTGCAGATGGGAAATCATGCGTTTGGGTTTCCCCGCCTGCACAAAGGGACGGAACCCGCCCCCCTCTCCCGTCCCGAAACCCCAGCAGCAGGGCACCCGATCGCCCCCTTTCCAAAGCCTCGTTTCCGGACGGCTGCCTTCTGGCCGTGCGTCAGACCTCTAAGATCGGGCGCTCGTGTGTGACGCATTAACTTGTCAAACTAAGTTCTCTGTTTTTCTCACCGCTCCAGGATCCAGCTGGAGCGGACCCGAGCGGCGTGACTGAAACGCCTAGCGAGGGTCTTCACCGTGACTGCGAGGCGAACGCTCTCTGAAGTGAAGTCCTTCAGCCTGTCAGAGAGCGCCGCCAGCTCACCTGAGAGAGTCAGACGTCAGGAAGTAAAAAAATAAAAACGAATCTTTGATATTTTAATGGCCTGTTTATCTGAGCGAGACGAGACGGGTTTGAGGGCTCCTCTTCACGTCGGAACGCAGAAGATCAGGGGCGTTCGTTTAAAGAAACGTTTTAAAACATTTTAAAACAGCACCTATCTGTGTGTGACAGCTTTCAGAAAAGTGCTTCGCTGATTGCTCTTTGGCTTTGATGTCTGATGCTGAGGTCTGAAGGGTGAAAACATGCTGAACTGTCAGGACCTGTTTCCTAGCCTGTCAGTACCCCCCAGTGACCACAGGGGGGAGCTGTGGAGCCACAGGTCAGTCCTGCTGCTCCTGCATTGTAACTGGAATGAGATTAAAATTCCGCATGAAAGCATCTGTGTGTCATTGGTTGGGAGTCATCCAATCACAGCTCATGTAAGCATCCCATTGGAGGACGCAAAGTAAACTGATCTTAAAAAAAAAAAAAAAGAATTCCACAGACTGCCTGAGGTGGGTGGTGGTGGGCTGAGGGTGAATATTTATAATTTATTATGCTTTTGAAAGTGGTATATAATTATTGTGTTGCGTCTCGATCCTGTCGCTTGTGTTGCTCTCCTCTCCCCTGGAATTTCTCACATTGCACGGACAGAATTATGCTGCAGTTTTTTTGGAAACAAAATTTTTTTTTGAAAGTTGATGGTGCAGAACGGACACGGGGGACTATGGGGCTGAAGTTTTGACGGGAAAGTGGGTGGGGGGGGGGGGGGGGGGGGGGGGGATATTGTGCAACCACAAGGACATAGTTGGATCTTCTGTCTGTCCAGTGGTTTGTGACCCTGAACCTTGAGAGCTGTAGGGTTGGGGCTGGCTTTTATTTTCACCAAAATCAACAGTTTAGATGTGATTTAACTGTTTAATCCATTATTTTATTTAAACAATTATAGCTGAATAACAAAAAAATACTAAAACACATCATGTGGCTTTACCAGGGCCGGGGTCCCCAGCGGGCCCTGCGGCTCTCCGGGACCAGGGCCGGGGTCCCCAGCGGGCCCTGCGGCTCTCCGGGACCAGGGCCGGGGTCCCCAGGGCCCTGCCGCTCTCCAGGACCAGGCCTGGGGTCCCCAGTGGGCCCTGCGGCTCTCTGGGACCAGGGCTGGGGAGCTCTGCTGTATGGTTATAAGGAAGAGTTTTGCCCCCCTACCCAGCATGCTCTTCTCCCGGGGAACTCCCCTGCTCCACAACATTCTGGGCTGTTTGTGTGTAAAACTGTGAAAGATTCCCACAGCCTTAAAAGGGTGATAACTGAGCGCGCTCAGATGATGGACTGACAGGTAAATACAGACAGACAAGTGCAGCATGCATCAGACACACTGAGGACCAACCATGAATAACCACAACCACATACACTCCTCTCATTGTCCTCTCAGGGATGCAGAACCATGCACACACACACACACACACCCTATACACACACACACACACACACACACACACACACACACAAACATACACAAGATATACGCATACACACACACACACACACACACACACACACAACAAACATACACAATATATACGCATACACACACACACACACACCCTATACACACACACACACACACCCTATACACACACACACACACGCACATACACAGGATATACGCATGCACACACATACGCACTCACATACACAGGATATATGCATGCACATGCATACACACACACCCTATACACGCACACATGCACACACACATACACAGGACATACGCATACACACACTATACACACACACACATGCACACATGCACACACACGTACACAGGACACACACGCACACAGGACACACGCACACAGGGCACACCCTACACACACACACGCGCGCACACAGGCCTCCTGTGGTGAGTCATCGGCAGGTTCCTGGTGTCCGGTGCCCGGGTGTAAAACGCTGGTGCCGTTCTGGAGCTGAACGAGTCCAGGGAGGGCTGTGGCCAGGGCAGTTACTGCCGGTGTGTCTGAGAGGCTCGTTTTCAGCCCCGGTGTGATCCAGGCGCCGCGCGGTGAGGCGCTAATTAATCGTGTACTGTGGGGGAGTAATTAATAAGCGCTGTCAGTGAGTTCATAACTCAGCTTCTTACTGTCTGACAGGGCGAGGCCCGGGCAGCCCCAGCAAGCTCACTGTGTTCCACACAGCTTTCTCTGTGCTTCTGCTCTGCAGAGTCTGCCTGTGCTCAGTCTCTGTGCTCCTGCTCTGCAGAGTCTGCCTGTGCTCAGTCTCTGTGCTTCTGCTCTGCAGAGTCTGCCTGTGCTCAGTCTCTGTGCTTCTGCTCTGCAGAGTCTGCCTGTGCTCAGTCTCTGTGCTTCTGCTCTGCAGAGTCTGCCTGTGCTCAGTCTCTGTGCTTCTGCTCTGCAGAGTCTGCCTGTGCTCAGTCTCTGTGCTCCTGCTCTGAAGTCTGCCTGTGCTCAGTCTCTGTGCTTCTGCTCTGAAGTCTGCCTGTGCTCAGTCTCTGTGCTTCTGCTCTGAAGTCTGCCTGTGCTCAGTCTCTGTGCTTCTGCTCTGCAAAGTCTGCCTGTGCTCAGTCTCTGTGCTTCTGCTCTGCAGAGTCTGCCTGTGCTCAGTCTCTGTGCTTCTGCTCTGCAGAGTCTGCCTGTGCTCAGTCTCTGTGCTCCTGCTCTGCAGAGTCTGCCTGTGCTTCTGCTCTGCGTGCATGTGTGTGTGTGTGTGTGTGTGTGCGTGTGTGCGTGTGTGCGTGTGTGCGTGTGTGTGGGCAGTTGCGCTGTGTGGTGTGCGTGTTGTGTGCAGGCGTGGCGCGGTGCGTGCGTGTGTGTCCCGCGTGCGCGCCGGTCGTGTGGCGTGTGTGCTGCGTGCGTTGCGGTTGCCGTGCTGTCGTGTGCTCGCCTGCGTGTGTGTGTGTGCAGTGTGTGTTGTGCGAGTGCGTGTGTGTGTCGTTGGTCGGTGTGCGTGTGCGTGTGGTGTGCGTGTGCGTGTGCGTGTGCGTGTGTGTGCGTGCGTGTGTGTGTGCGTGTGCGTGTGCGTGTGCGTGTGCGTGTGCGTGTGTGTGTGTGTGTGTGTGTGTGCTCTAAAGCTGTCACCACTTCTCTTTCACATTCACAGCAGCGCTCGCTGACCTGCATCACCATGGTGAAGTACGCAGCGGTTAGCTTCATTTATATTTGCGGGGAACGGTGAGCATGTGGCTTCAGAAACGGAACGTTCTGCTGGCTGATCCCCGCGAGTGCGCGGCGTGCGGCTGATTGGATGCCTCGCTGGCGCCGGCGCGGCTCCTCCGCCTCGTTACGGCTCGTCAGGCGACCCGAGATCACGGAGCAGAGATACCGCTGCTCCCCCCACGCTGTCCTCCATTAGCACGGAGATCCGGGGAGAGACCTGCACATTACACACCCAGAGCAGCTACTTTACACACTCAGAGCAGCAACTTTACACACTCAGAGCAGCAACTTTACACTCTCAGAGCAGCTACTTTACACTCTCAGAGAAGCTACTTTACACTCTCAGAGCAGCTACTTTACACTCTCAGAGCAGCTACTTTACACTCTCAGAGCAGCTACTTTACACTCTCAGAGCAGCTACTTTACACACTCAGAGCAGCAACTTTACACACTCAGAGCAGCAACTTTACACACTCAGAGCAGCAACTTTACACTCTCAGAGCAGCAACTTTACACTCTCAGAGCAGCAACTTTACACTCTCAGAGCAGCAACTTTACACTCTCAGAGCAGCAACTTTACACATTCAGAGTTCCACCTGCAGCAGGCAGCGGGACAGAACACAGATTAACTGGAGCTGAATCTTAATCTGGTTATTTGGGGTCACGGTTTACCCGACTCTGAGGTGGGCGTTAAAGGTTCCTGATGCCTGTGCTCTTAGAATCACCTGCGTTGCCCAGAATGTGACATCATTTGTTTTTCAGAAGGTTTGATTTCTCTTGGGAAAGTCTGCCATTTTGTTGACGTTGCTTTGATTTCCCTCTTTAATCTCCCGGCCGTGAGGTTCGATGCGCAGAGTCTTGTGTGAAAATAAAATGTCTTTGTGCTGTCACTCTGGGGGATCCTCAGAGAAAGCTCTCCCTTCAGAATGACACACTATGAGCTGTGTAATCAGCACAGATCATGGGTTTGATTGGAGGAGAAAGGATATTATTTGCATACAGACAGGCATACAGACACCCAGTCAGTCTATAGGCTTATATAATGTATAATTTTTAAGCCGCTGCCAAGTAAAATTTAGGCTACCCGCTCTGAGTATTAAATCAACCTGCTCTGAGTATTAAATCAACCTGCTCTGAGTATTAAATCAACCTGCTCTGAGTATTAAATCAACCTGCTCTGAGTATTAAATCAACCTGCTCTGAGTATTAAATCAACCTGCCCTGAGTATTAAATAAACCTGCTCTGAGTATTAAATCAACCTGCCCTGAGTATTAAATAAACCTGCTCTGAGTATTAAATCAACCTGCCCTGAGTATTAAATAAACCTGCTCTGAGTATTAAATCAACCTGCCCCGAGTATTAAATAAACCTGCTCTGAGTATTAAATCAACCTGCCCTGAGTATTAAAAATCACTAGCACTATGAAAATGCTAATTCAACTCCGACGTCAAATTTACAAAATGTCAACGTCACACTAATTCTATGCTAGCTACATGCTAATGCAAAGTCAACCAAATGTCAACATCATGCTAATGCTATGCCAGCTACATGCTAATGCGATATCTACGCACATCTGCTATGCTATGCCAGCTACATGCTAATGCGACGTCATCTTAACGTCAACATCATGCTAATGCTATGCCAGCTACATGCTAATGCAAAGTCAACCTAACATCAACATCATGCTAATGCTATGCCAGCTACATGTCAAGATAAGCCGATATTAGCCAAACCCAGCTGTACCAACACTGATCCTATTCAGCTACCTGGCCTTTGCGAGAGAGAGAGAGAGAGAGGGGTGACGGAGAGAGAGAGAAGGGTGAGAGAGAGAGGGAGGGAGGGAGAAAGAGAGAGGGGGGTGAGGGAGAGAGAGGGAGGGACGGAGGAGAGAGAGAGAGAGAGAGGGAGGGAGAGAAAGAGAGAGGGGTGAGGGAGAGAGAAAGAGAGAGGGAGGGAGGGAGGGAGGAAGGGAGGGGGCGAGAAAAACCTATAAGAATGAGGAGAGGGAGAGATATGATCAGGTAATAACTGAGCAGACTTTTTGGTAACTCTGAAAGTGATGGGTTTGTGTGGCTTCAAAAGTGTTGTGCTAAAGCCCCAATATTGCAGCTTCTCTCATATATTCATTCTCTCTGTCGGTCTCTCCCCCCCCCGCCCCGCCCCCCACCCCCCCGCCCCGCCCGCCCCTCGGTCTCCCCCACCCCCACCCCCCCCCCACACTCCCCTTTCTCTCTCCATCCTTTGGCCTGGGTCCTTCTCTTGGTCAGCTTGTTTTTCTGTCTGGGAAATCATTCCACATTTCTCTGGCTGCCAAGAAAAAAAGAAGTTGAATCAATTAGGTTTTATTAGATATAGTTCCTGCCACAGACAGTAGAACAGAAATTCTTTCTGATATAATAATGGGTGATGAGAATAGTCCAGTGACCTGTAATAAGAAAAAAAATTAAAAGATAGAACCATAAAGAATATTGAAGTCAGAACACTCAATAGTGCAGATATTAATATTATGACATAATTAGAAACTGCAAAGAAACCGATCAGCAAATGGAGACTCAGTTATAACACAATCACACTCAAGGCAATGGAGAGACTCAGTTATAACACAATCACACTCAAGGCAATGGAGAGACTCAGTTATAACACAATCACACTCAAGGCAATGGAGAGACTCAGTTATAACACAATCACACTCAAGGCAATGTGCGCAGGCACGTCTGCAGAGAGTGATTAAGAAAAATAAACTGAAAAATATGACACAAAAAAAGTGGCAGACTTAAGTTAAGTTATTAAAAATAAGTCCTCCTAGTGTAAGAAATTAATGTCAACTTATGAAATAATAATGAAATGATGCAATCAAAAGGACAAATTTAATTTGTGTGGTTGGTATGTATGTGAGAGACATTATGATTGTATTTGTGGTTGTTGTGTATGTCTCTGTGTGTATGAGGTTGAATGTGCTGTGTGATGTGTTTCATTGTGTGTGTGGTACAATTTAGAGAAGGGCAGTTGTATTTGTGTTTGTGTGTATGTGGTTGTATGTGTGTGTTCATGTGTGTGTGTGGTTGTATGTGTGTGTTCGTGTGTGTGTGTGGTTGTATGTGTGTGTGTGTGTGTGTGGTGTGTGTATGTGGTTGTATGTGTGTGTGTGTGTGTGTGTGTGGGTGTGTGAGTGTATGTGGTTGTATGGTGTGTGTGTTCATGTGTGTGTGTGTGTGGTTGTATGTGTGTGTGTGTGTGTGTGTGTGTGTGTGTATGTGGTTGTATGTGTGTGTGTGTGTGTGTGTGGTTATATTTTTGAGAGACAGGGTGCATGTGTGTTGTGTTTTTGTGTGTGTGTTGACCCCTACCTGCTAATTTCTGCTCTCTCTGTGCCTGAGAGCTCTCAGAGCCTGACCTTGACCCTCCCTCATGAATAAACCAGCCCCTTAAATACGGCACTCTAAAACCACCTGTCAATCACTCAGAGATATTTCCCCCCCACACACACTCACACTCACACTCACACATATACTCACACACACCTCTCACCTCACACACACACGCACACACACACACACACACACACATACACACACCTCTCTCTCACACACACACACACACACACCTCCCACACACACACACCTCTCTCACACACACTCACACACACACACACACAACCACACACACTCACACAACCACACACACTCACACACACGCGCACACCCACCTCTCTCTCTCTCTCACACACACACACATACAGACCGAGACAGCCAAACACACACGCACACATAAATCGATACAGAACCAGACCTTTTCCCATCTCTGTGTCCCTCCTGAAAAGGTGATTTTTCTCTGGTCAATAACTCAGAAAAAATTCTCTCTATTTCTCCATTTCCTCTGTATGCTTGCCCCCCCCCCCGGTGGCTGAGAGGTTCCTCTCACTGCGTCTCATCGATGTTTTCTGCAGGAGCGGTGGGCTACCAGGACCTGAGACCCTACTTCGGCCCTCTCCCTCTTCTCTGCCGTGAGTCCACCCTCCCCAGCTGGGCTAATGGCCCTCACAGGCTTCCGTAGAACTAGCCCACAGCTCTGGAAATGAGGGGCTGGTTCCATGCGGAGAGCGGTGTGCTGGGACCCTCAGGGGATGAGCGAGACCCCAGAAAAATGCAGTTTGACGCAGGTCGTTGAGCATGAAGGTCAGATCCCTCCTCTCCCCGGGTTTGAGCCCTCATCACAGGCAGGCCCGTGGCCCTCGACGCCCCGAAACCTGGAAAGTGGGGATTGTGAGAGCGGTAAATGTCAGTGTCAGCTCTGGCTGTGTTCCTGGAAACTCTGTTTTTTGTGTTTGCGCCTGACGCCATTTTCACAGGCTCCTCTTTCTGCTCTCTCTCTCTCCGCCGCCGCGGTCCATTCGCTCGCGGGTCTAACCAAGCGACGCTTTCGCGCCCGAGAGCGGGATTGCATCACCTCCGCGAGGAGCTGGCCTCGCATCCGGAACCTTCCGCTTCAGTAATGAGCTGCTCGACCCAGGGGGGGGGGGTGGGTGGGGGGGGGGGCTGGACTGGGCCAACAGCGCCACGGCGACCGCTTCCTCTGAAACGCTGCATCTGGTTGATCGTCGATCGTCAAGGCAACCGCTAAAACCCAGCGGTGAGGACGGGCCCCGGCCTCTTCCGTCGGCCGCGGTCTCTGAGCTCGTCTGAGGCGACGGAGCGGCAGGAGGAGCTCAGCCCGAGGTCCGGGTTCTGAGTGAAACTGCACATTTCGGCTGCAGTCTGAGTACTGTGGGACACAGATCCGGAAACCGGCACCACAGTCAGAAACCACAGTCCTGTGTTGGAAAAACAGACACAATGGCGTGCACTGCGTTGTGTTGTTGACCAGACACTCGCCATAAGTCACCAGACATGGCGTCCACGTCTGAGGACACGTCGTGACATTTCAGCACAGGCAGAGTCTGTGAATTAGTGGGGAATATTGGGCTCCAGAAATGCGCGGTCACAGAAGAGGCGCAGGACTGTGCAGAACCGTGTTCTGGCTGATCTGGCCCAGGGCTCCCTAAAGCCTCGCGGTTCGCCGCTGGAGGGTTAAATCCCACCAGCCCCCACAAACCCTGTGGAATTCCACCTGCCCCCCGGCCGAACCGCTGTCCCCTGACCCCCCCCCCCCCCCCCCCCAGGGTCTTAAACCTGCAGGAGCGCTATAGACATGTTCTTCCCCTCGCCATTAACACGAGGCACCAGAGCACACAGCTGCTGTGCCTCGATCTGGAATAAAACCTGCAGCCCCATGGCCCTGTGCCAATCAGGAGGCAGCTGTAACATGAGCCCTGCTTGGAGCTTTGCATTTGAACACACCTCTATTTTAAGCCATGTTGGGCGTGCTGACTCATCTCCCAGAAGCCTCTCGTGTTTTAATCGCTTCATGGGGCAGAAGGTGGTGGTGGGGGGGGGGGGGGGGTTGTAATATTTGTATCTGGGGTTACCTGATGCTGGTGCACAATGGGTAACCCAAAAATTTCACACTAACTACATTCCCTTGAGCATTAAGTGTGGTGGTTTAAGTTGCACGGGTAAAGACTGAGTGGGGGAGGGGGGGGGCAGGGAGGTGTAGAGTGTTGCATTATTAATACCTTCCACTAGTGTGAATGACAGGTGTGGCAAGAGACAGGTGAGTCGCAAAAGCTCTACTTCCACAGAAGATAAATCACCTCATAACCACAAGGGTCCTTTCAGATCCGCCAGTCAGAGAGAAAGAAAGAGAGAGAGAGAGAGAAGAGAGAGGGGAGGGAGAGAGGGAGGGGGGAGAGAGCGAGAGAGTGAGAGAGGCGGGAGAGGAAGAGAGGGGAGAGGGGAGAGAGAGAGGAGGAGTGGAGAGGCGGGGAGAGAGAGGAAAGAGGAGAGTGGGAGGGGGGGAGGGGGAGAGAGAGAGAGGGAGAGGCGGGGGGGAGAGGGAAAGAGAAAGGGGGGGAGAGTGGGGGGAGAGAGGGAAAGAGGCGGGGGAGAGGGGGTGTCAGAGAGAAAGAGACAGAGAGGGGCTAGAGAGAGAGAGAATGAAGGGAGAAAGAAAGCTGTGATTCTCCTGAGAGGAAAGGTGCTGCCGAATTTCGGCTGGACAGCGTGCAGCTCCCCGCCCCAGCCGGAGGGACAGCTGTGACCCTTACTGCTCATTAATTATGAGGAACTGTCATGTGCTGTTTATTATCTTTCTTCATCTGATAATTATTAGCTTATTAATTAGCATGTATTTCTCATGTGTTTGTCTCTGCACACCTGCACTCCATACTGACCCCCCTCAGATCCACGTGAATGAAAAAGCCTTAAACAAACTGCTCCTTTACACGCTGAATACTGCTCTGGAGGAAGCAGCAGTTACACACTCCAGCCACAGTGCATGCCTCCAGCACGCGCTCTACACACACACGCACGCACGCACGCACACACACAATAATTTATTGCTATACTTGTGAGGACTTCCCATTGACTACATTCATTCCGTAACCTCTAAACTTAACCCCAACCACTACACGCCTAACCTTAACCTAATTGTAACCCTAACCCTAACCCTAAGTCCTAACCTTAAGACAGCCTCTTGAACTTGTGGGGACCAAGAAAAGGTCCCCACCTTGCGTGATTTTCCTCATCTTTCTATCCTTGTGGGGACATTTGGTTCTAACAGAGATAGTAATACATGTCCATACTCTCTCACACACACACACACACACACACACAGAGGGGAGAGACCGGGGCAGAGATTTAATGGCAAAATGCCATCACCCTTTTTTTACCCATAATGGTCCACTGCTAGGAGCGTGGCCTTGTAGATAAGACAGAATAGGGGGCTGTACAGCAGGATATGCTGTAGAGCAACAATACAGAGACAGAAGAATAGGTATAGTTCAGGAGAACAGAGATAGAGCTGCATCAATGAAGCAGCAGTATAGATAGAGTACAGCACAGACAGGGCAGCAGGATGGATACAGCACAGCAGAGACAGGGCAGCAGGATGGATATAGCAGCAGAGACAGGGCAGCAGTATAGATACAGCACAGCAGAGACAGGGCAGCAGGATGGATACAGCACAGCAGAGACAGAACAGCAGTATAGATATAGCAGCAGAGACAGAGCAGCAGTATAGATACAGCAGCAGAGACAGAGCAGCAGTATAGATACAGCACAGCAGAGACAGAGCAGCAGTATAGATACAGCACAGCAGAGACAGGGCAGCAGTATAGATATAGCACAGCAGAGACAGAACAGCAGTATAGATATAGCAGCAGAGACAGGGCAGCAGTATAGATACAGCACAGCAGAGACAGAACAGCAGTATAGATATAGCACAGCAGAGACAGGGCAGCAGTATAGATATAGCAGCAGAGACAGGGCAGCAGTATAGATATAGCAGCAGAGACAGAGCAGCAGTATAGATACAGCACAGCAGAGACAGAGCAGCAGTATAGATATAGCACAGCAGAGACAGAGCAGCAGTATAGATATAGCACAGCAGAGACAGAGCAGCAGTATAGATATAGCAGCAGAGACAGAGCAGCAGTAAAGATATAGCAGCAGAGACAGAGCAGCAGTATAGATACAGCACAGCAGAGACAGAGCAACAGTATAGATATAGCACAGCAGAGACAGAGCAACAGTATAGATATAGCACAGCAGAGACAGAGCAACAGTATAGATATAGCACAGCAGAGACAGAGCAACAGTATAGATACAGCACAGCAGAGACAGAGCAGCAGTATAGATACAGCACAGCAGAGACAGATCAGCAGTATAGATATAGCAGCAGAGACAGAGCAGCAGTATAGATATAGCAGCAGAGACAGAGCAGCAGTATAGATACAGCACAGCAGAGACAAAGCAGCAGTATAGATATAGCACAGCAGAGACAGAGCAGCAGTAAAGATATAGCAGCAGAGACAGAGCAGCAGTATAGATACAGCACAGCAGAGACAGAGCAGCAGTAAAGATATAGCAGCAGAGACAGAGCAGCAGTATAGATATAGCACAGCAGAGACAGAGCAGCAGTATGGAGGAAGAGCAGCAGAGATAGAGAAGCAGTATAGATACAGCACAGCAGAGACAGATCAACAGTATAGATATAGCACAGCAGAGACAGAGCAGCAGTATAGATATAGCACAGCAAAAACAGAGCAGCAGTATGGAGGAGGAGCAGTAATGTATAGAGCAGCAGTATAGAGAGAAGAGAAACAGGGGTGTGTACAGAGGAGCAGGACAGGTAGTGTTTAGAGAGCAGCGCTTCCCTGAGCAGTTCTGTCTGCCTGAGGGATGATTTAAATGCAGATATGGGCTAAATTATTTTGTGGTGGGAGAGATTCATGAGATTCACAGCAATTCGAACACAAGTCGCACTACCAGACAAATTCAACAACAACAAAAAAAATCCCCCAAGTCTATCTGGCTTCATCAACATCACTGTGACACTCTTAATATATAGGCACCACCTGCACCTGTCACACCTCCAATTTGCTTTGTGATGGGACTGCGGGTATCTGTGTTCCTCCTGCTCTCCCTTTAAATGATTGCCTTACCTGCCCACCTGCTCTTTCCCCTGCTCACTCACTCTTCCTCTGCTGTTCTGCCTAATCTCCCCATAAATCTTATTTATTCATAAAGCGTTCTAGGACAGATCCAACAATTCATCAGCAGTTCGCATCGCTCCTCTTCAACCGTTCTGCCCACCCCCCTCCCCCCCGCCCCCACAGAACTCAGATAAAATAAAATGTAATTACACTTTTAGGTGCTCAGAGGGGACTGTACTCTCTTTTGTCTCCGGGTGAAAAATAGACCTTTAGTTAGGGAGATTAAATTTTCCCATCTGCGTTCTGCTGGTGAGCGAGAGCCTTTTCAGACTCCCTGCTGCTAGCGTAAAGAGAAGCGGGAGCCGCAGAAAGCCATCAAACTCATCAGATAGAGACGTAACGAAGCAGAGCATCTGTGTGCGTTCACTGCAGCTCCCAGCAGTCCTGCCGGCCCGCATGAACGTCTCTGAAACACCGGCCCGTTTCTGCTTCCAGTGTGAGGAGACCCTCTCACACCGGCCCGTTTCTGTTTCCAGTGTGAGGAGAACCTCTCACACGGGCCCGTTTAGAGTGTGAGGAGAGCGGCCCGTTTAGAGTGTGAGGAGACCGGCCCGTTTAGAGTGTGAGGAGACCGGCCCGTTTAGAGTGTGAGGAGAACCTCTCACACCGGCCCGTTTAGAGTGTGAGGAGAACCTCCACCCGGCCCGTTTAGAGTGTGAGGAGAACCCCTCACACCGGCCCGTTTAGAGTGTGAGGAGAACCTCTCACACCGGCCCGTTTAGAGTGTGAGGAGACCCCCTCACACCGGCCCGTTTAGAGTGTGAGGAGACCCCCTCACACGGGCCCGTTTAGAGTGTGAGGAGACCGGCCCGTTTAGAGTGTGAGGAGACCGGCCCGTTTAGAGTGTGAGGAGAACCTCCACGGCCTTTAGAGTGTGAGGAGACCTGCCCGTTTAGAGTGTGAGGAGAACCCTCACACCGGCCCGCTTTAGAGTGTGAGGAGACCGGCCCGTTTAGAGTGTGAGGGAACCCTCTCACACCGGCCCGTTTAGAGTGTGAGGAGACCGGCCCGTTTAAGAGTGGTGTGAGGAGAACTCTCACCGGCCCGTTTAGAGTGTGAGGAGACCGGTCCACGCGTTTAGAGTGTGAGGAGACCGGCCCGTTTAGAGTGTGAGGAGAACCCCTCACACCGGCCCGTTTAGAGTGTGAGGAGACCGGCCCGTTTAGAGTGTGAGGAGAACCTCTCACACCGGCCCGTTTAGAGTGTGAGGAGAACCCCTCACACCGGCCCGTTTAGAGTGTGAGGAGACCGGCCCGTTTAGAGTGTGAGGAGAACCCCTCACACCGGCCCGTTTAGAGTGTGAGGGGACCGGCCCGTTTAGAGTGTGAGGAGACCTAGGCCCCGTTTAGAGTGTGAGGAGAACCCCTCACACCGGCCCGTTTAGAGTGTGAGGAGACCGGCCCGTTTAGAGTGTGAGGAGAACCTCTCACACCGGCCCGTTTAGAGTGTGAGGAGAACCCCTCACACCGGCCCGTTTAGAGTGTGAGGAGAACCCCTCACACCGGCCCGTTTAGAGTGTGAGGAGACCGGCCCGTTTAGAGTGTGAGGAGAACCTCTCACACCGGCCCGTTTAGAGTGTGAGGAGAACCCTACAACCGGCCCGTTTAGAGTGTGAGGAGAACCCCCACACCGGCCCGTTTAGAGTGTGAGGAGACCACGGCCCGTTTAGAGTGTGAGGAGACCGGCCCGTTTAGAGTGTGAGGAGAACCTCTACACCGGCCCGTTTAGAGTGTGAGGAGAACCCTCACACCGGCCCGTTTAGGAGTGTGAGGAGACCGGCCCGTTTAGAGTGTGAGGAGAACCCTCACACCGGCCCGCTTTAGAGTGTGAGGAGACACCGGCCCGTTTAGAGTGTGAGGAGACCGGCCCGTTTAGAGTGTGAGGAGAACCCTCACACCGGCCCGTTTAGAGTGTGAGGAGACCGGCCCGTTTAGAGTGTGAGGAGACCGGCCCGTTTAGAGTGTGAGGAGACCGGCCCGTTTAGAGTGTGAGGAGAACCCCTCACACCGGCCCGTTTAGAGTGTGAGGAGAACCTCTCACACCGGCCCGTTTAGAGTGTGAGGAGAACCTCTCACACCGGCCCGTTTAGAGTGTGAGGAGAACCTCTCACACCGGCCCTTAGTGTGAGACCGAATCTCACACGGCCCGTTAGAGTGTGAGGGGACCGCCCGTTTAGAGTGTGAGGAGAACCTCTCACACGCCGTTGAGTGAGAGACCGCCGTTTAGGGAGGAAACCGCCTTAGATGTGAGAGAACCTCACACAGTCCTGGGACCCCGGTGATCTCACTTCCCTTTCAGAATCTTTAGTTAAATGTTTTATTGTCAGCTTCAGAATTCCCCAGTGCAGACAGCAAAATAAATAAATAAGTAAATAAATAAATAAATAAATAAATAACGCAGCCCTGTATAAAATTCTCACTGAGCTCAACTTCACAGCAGCATCCAGCACATCTTTCATGTGTGATTATGGCACATTTTAAAGTCATATTCCATGTGAAAGTAGGCAGTAGAGATTATCTGTGTCAGGTCTGGCCTCTCTCTTCAGGTGTGAGGGTAAGTCCTTATAAGATCTGTGTGTTTATATGTGCATCTGCAATACTGATGGTCTTCAGGGTCCTCATATGGGCTGTGTGTTTTATATATGCGCTGCAATACTGGTGCTTAAAAGTCCTCATAAGGGCTGTGTGTTTATATGTGTGCTGCAATACTGGTGCTTAAAAGTCCTCACAATGGCTGTGTGTTTATATGTGTGCTGCAATACTGGTGCTTAAAAGTCCTCATATGGGCTGTGTGTTTTATATATGCGCTGCAATACTGGTGCTTAAAGTCCTCATTATGGCTGTGTGTTTATATGTTGCGCAATACTGTGCTTAAGTCCTCACAATGGCGTGTGTTTTCAAATGCCTGCATACTGGCTAAAGTCTCAAAATGGCTGTGTGTTTTATAATGCGCTCATACTGGTGCTTAAAAGTCTCACATGGCTGTGTGTTTTATATATGCACTGCAATACTGGTCTTAAAGTCCTCACAATGGCTGTGTGTTTTATATATGCGCTGCAATACTGGTGCTTAAAAGTCCTCATAAGGGCTGTGTGTTTATATGTGTGCTGCAATACTGGTGCTTAAAAGTCCTCACAATGGCTGTGTGTTTTATATATGCGCTGCAATACTGGTGCTTAAAAGTACTCATAAGGGCTGTGTGTTTATATGTGCGCTGCAATACTGATGGCCTTCACCGTCAGATTCATTCTTTTGTCACTGCGTGAACATCTTACAGGTAAAATAATGTCTTCTATTTATTCAGGTATTTTCTTCACACTTTTTTATAAGACACTTCATGATAAAATGAAGCATATCCGCAGTAAAAGAGAGGCGATCTGATAAAAAATTCAAAGAAAGAGCACCTGCAGTAAAAGAAGGAAGAATCAAAAGCTTGCACAAAGTCGAAATCATTTTTATGAAAATGCCTTTTAAAGCAAAGGCTCTGCTTTCGTTGCCACCCCCAAAACGTGTCTGTAAAACATTTTCTGTAGAATTTTTATCTTTAAACGCAGATGAAGCTGGGGAAATATCCTCATTCCACGCCCTAGCCGCCTCCATAAATATACAGTAAATCATTTAGTCTTGATGGCATAGATTGCAGAACATGATCGTGCTGCGCAGGCTGGATGATCGCAGGCTGAATGATCGCGCTGCGCAGGCTGAATGATCGCGCTGCGCAGGCTGAATGATCGCGCTGCGCAGGCTGAATGATCGCGCTGCGCATGCTGAATGATCGCAGGCTGAATGATCGCGCTGCGCAGGCTGAATGATCGCGCTGCGCAGGCTGAACGATCGCGCTGCGCAGGCTGAACGATCGCGCTGCGCAGGCTGAACGATCGCGCTGCGCAGGCTGAACGATCGCGCTGCGCAGGCTGAACGATCGCGCTGCGCAGGCTGAACGGTCGCGCTGCGCAGGCTGAACGATCGCAGGCTGAATGATCGCGCTGCGCAGGCTGAATGATCGCGCTGCGCAGGCTGAATGATCGGCGCACAGGCTGAATGATCGCGCTGCGCAGGCTGAATGATCGCGCTGCGCAGGCTGAATGATCGCAGGCTGAATGATCGCGCTGCGCAGGCTGAATGATCGCAGGCTGAATGATGGCGCTGCGCAGGCTGAATGATGGCGCTGCGCAGGCTGAACGATCGCACTGCGCAGGCTGCGCAGGCTGAACGATCGCGCTGCGCAGGCTGAATGATCGCGCTGCGCAGGCTGAATGATCGCAGGCTGAATGATCGCGCTGCGCAGGCTGAATGATCGCGCTGCGCAGGCTGAATGATCGCGCTGCGCAGGCTGAATGATCGCAGGCTGAACGATCGCGCTGCGCAGGCTGAATGATCGCGCTGCGCAGGCTGAATGATCGCAGGCTGAATGATCGCAGGCTGAATGATCGCGCTGCACAGGCTGCATGATCGTGCTGCACAGGCTGCATGACCGCGCTGCGCAGGCTGAATGACCGCGCTGCGCAGGCTGAATGATCGCAGGCTGAGATCCGCGGTCAGCTGATGATCGCAGGCTGAACGGTCGCGCTGCGCAGGCTGAATGATCGCAGGCTGAATGGTCGCGCTGCGAGGCTGAATGATCGCGGCTGATGCGCAGGCTGAATGATCGCGCTGCACAGGCTGAATGATCGCTGCGCAGGCTGATGATCGCGCTGCGCAGGCTGAATGACGCGCTGCGCAGGCTGATGACGCGCATGCGCAGGCTGCATGACGGCTGCGCAGGCTGCTGATCGCGCTGCGCAGGCTGATGATCGCGCTGCGCAGGCTGAATGATCGGTGCGCAGGCTCTGACTGTGCGCAGGCTGCGATCGCGCTGCGCAGGCTGAATGATCGCGCTGCGCAGGCTGAAGATCGCGCTGCGCGGCGCATGATCGCGCTGCGCAGGCTGATGATCGCAGCTGATGCGCAGGCTGAACGATCGCGCTGCGCAGGCTGAACCATCGCGCTGCGCAGGCTGAATGATCGCGTTGCGCAGGCTGAATGATCGCAGGCTGAATGATCGCACTGCGCAGGCTGAATGATCGCACTGCGCAGGCTGAATGATCGCACACTCTAAAGCCGGAATAATTCATGCGTTCTGTCGTTTACGACGCTGTCGAGGGGACGCTGCCGAGGGGACGCTGCCGAGGGGACGCTGCCGAGGGGACGCGGCTTCCCGAACGAAGCCCCGGGGAGGGACGGGATGCGCCAAAATGTTTATCGCAGACACGCCCCTGTCTGGGGCTTTGCGCCCCGGCGTGCCGACTGCCGCCCCGCCACTCTCCCGAACTCCGCTCGGCTCGTAAAAAGGAGACGCACTGAGCGTGCTCAAACCCCGTCGCCGCCGGCGCAGCAGGGCAATCTACACGGCCGAGATTAGACAGGAAATCATTTACATGCTAATAAAGCCAGGGAGGCGGAGACGGACAGGGGAGCGCTGCGCGCCTGTTTTTAGCGGGTCCCCCGTGACTGAGGATGAGTGCAGGAGTGCAGGACGGGACGGGACGGGACGGGACGGGACGGGGGGATTAGTTCTGTCAGAAGGGTTAAACCCCGGATTTGTTCGCCGCAAGGCTTCACCTGGATGGTCTCAGGTGTGTGTCTCAGGTGTGTGTGCCGAAGGCGGCACACACGGATCTTTCAGAGTAATGTGTTGTTTTTTCGTGGAGATTGCCCTGGAGGGGCTGTGCAGATATTCATGTGGAGGTTCACCTGGAGTCCTGGCTGCCCCAGCACAATCACTCAAACTAGGGGAGGGAAAATGGGAGGGGGGAGGGGTAGCCTGTGGAACATCTCGCCTCCCTGTCTGCGGTTTCTATAGCAACAGCTGAAAACCAACCTGGACATGGTGACGGTGTGGAACCATCGTGCCATGACTCAGCTCTACCCCTGCCTGTCACACCTGGACACCTGTGCTCCACCACGCGAACACCCTTTAATATCCGCCATGCAGGTACGGGGTATGGAGGTGGAGCTAGCGGGGTGTCCGACAGGGCAGGTGAGCTAGCGGAGTGAGCTAGCCGAGTGTGTGACAGGGCAGGTGAGCTAGCAGAGTGTGTGACAGGGCAGGTGAGCTAGCCGAGTGTGTGACAGGGCAGGTGAGCTAGCCGAGTGTGTGACAGGGCAGGTGAGCTAGCCGAGTGTGTGGCAGGGCAGGTGAGCTAGGGGAGTTGGTGGACAGGGCAGGGTGAGCTAGCGGGTGGACGGCAGTGAGCTACGAGTGTGTGACAGGGCAGGTGAGCTAGCCGAGTGTGTGACAGGGCAGGTGAGCTAGCCGAGTGTGTGACAGGGCAGGTGAGCTAGGAGTGAGCTGTGTGTGACAGGGCAGGTGAGCTAGCGAGTGTGTGCAGGCAGGTGAGCTAGCCGAGTGTGTGGAACAGGGGCAGGTGAGCTAGCCGAGTGTGTGGCAGGGCAGGTGAGCTAGCAGAGTGTGTGAGCAGGGCAGGTGAGCAGGCGAGTGTGTGGCAGGGCAGGTGAGCTAGCCGAGTGTGTGACAGGGCAGGTGAGCTAGCGAGTGTGTGGACGAGGGCAGGGTGAGCTAGCCGAGTGTGTGTGGGCAGGGCAGGTGAGCTAGCCGAGTGTGTGACAGGGCAGGTGAGCTAGCCGAGTGTGTGACAGGGCAGGTGAGCTAGCCGAGTGTGTGACAGGGCAGGTGAGCTAGCCGAGTGTGGACAGGGCAGGTGAGCTAGCCGAGTGTGTGGCAGGGCAGGTGAGCTAGCCGAGTGTGTGACAGGGCAGGTGAGCTAGCCGAGTGTGTGACAGGGCAGGTGAGCTAGCCGAGTGTGTGGACAGGGCAGGTGAGCTAGCCGAGTGTGTGACAGGGCAGGTGAGCTAGCCGAGTGTGTGACAGGGCAGGTGAGCTAGCCGAGTGTGTGGCAGGGCAGGTGAGCTAGCCGAGTGTGTGGCAGGGCAGGTGAGCTAGCCGAGTGTGTGGCAGGGCAGGTGAGCTAGCCGAGTGTGTGACAGGGCAGGTGAGCTAGCCGAGTGTGTGACAGGGCAGGTGAGCTAGCCGAGTGTGTGACAGGGCAGGTGAGCTAGCCGAGTGTGTGACAGGGCAGGTGAGCTAGCATAGTGAGCAGTAGCTACGAGTGTTGGCAGGGCAGGTGAGCTAGCCGAGTGTGTGACAGGGCAGGTGAGCTAGCGAGTGTGTGCAGGCAGGTGAGCTAGCCGAGTGTGTGCAGGGCAGGTGAGCTAGCCGAGTGTGTGACAGGGCAGGTGAGCTAGCCGAGTGTGTGACAGGGCAGGTGAGCTAGCCGAGTGTGTGGCAGGGCAGGTGAGCTAGCCGAGTGTGTACAGGCAGGTGAGCAGCGAGTGTGCGAGTGAGCTAGCCGAGTGTGTGACAGGGCAGGTGAGCTAGCCGAGTGTGTGCAGGGCAGGTGAGCTAGCCGAGTGTGTGACAGGGCAGGTGAGCTAGCCGAGTGTGGACAGGGCAGGTGAGCTAGCCGAGTGTGTGACAGGGCAGGTGAGCTAGCCGAGTGTGTGACAGGGCAGGTGAGCTAGCCGAGTGTGTGACAGGGCAGGTGAGCTAGCCGAGTGTGTGACAGGGCAGGTGAGCTAGCCGAGTGTGTGACAGGGCAGGTGAGCTAGCCGAGGTGTGTGACAGGGCAGGTGAGCTAGCCGAGTGTGTGCAGGGCAGGTGAGCTAGCCGAGTGTGTGACAGGGCAGGTGAGCTAGCCGAGTGTGTGCAGGGCAGGTGAGCTAGCCGAGTGTGTGACAGGGCAGGTGAGCTAGCCGAGTGTGTGACAGGGCAGGTGAGCTAGCCGAGTGTGTGACAGGGCAGGTGAGCTAGCCGAGTGTGTGGACAGGGCAGGTGAGCTAGCCGAGTGTGTGACAGGGCAGGTGAGCTAGCCGAGTGTGTGACAGGGCAGGTGAGCTAGCCGAGTGTGTGACAGGGCAGGTGAGCTAGCCGAGTGTGTGACAGGGCAGGTGAGCTAGCCGAGTGTGTGACAGGGCAGGTGAGCTAGCCGAGTGTGTGGCAGGGCAGGTGAGCTAGCCGAGTGTGTGACAGGGCAGGTGAGCTAGCCGAGTGTGTGACAGGGCAGGTGAGCTAGCCGAGTGTGTGGCAGGGCAGGTGAGCTAGCCGAGTGTGTGGCAGGGCAGGTGAGCTAGCCGAGTGTGTGGCAGGGCAGGTGAGCTAGCCGAGTGTGTGACAGGGCAGGTGAGCTAGCCGAGTGTGTGACAGGGCAGGTGAGCTAGCCGAGTGTGTGACAGGGCAGGTGAGCTAGTGGTAAGGATCCTGCACCTGATGGGAATAACAAACATCTCGGTGATGGGAAAGCAGAAGCCATCTCCATCCGTTATCATGAATATAGATGAACTGGTCGTCATGGAGACGGCCCAGTGTGTCAGAGAGCTCTTTTATTTTTATCCCCCCCACCCCCCACCCCCCTCCCACATCCTCTCTCTAAAATGCCTCCCAACTGTGTCCGGAGCAAACCTTTGGATTTTGGCCCACATAGCCGTCCCAAACCCGGAGGTAGAGAGTTGGGTGTGGGTGGGGAGTAGAGATGGAGGAGGTAGAGAGTTGGGTGTGGGTGGGGAGTAAAGATGGAGGAGGTAGAGAGTTGGGTGTAGTTGAAGAGTACAGCTGGAGGAGGAAAAGAGTTGGGTGTGGGTGAGGAGTGGAGATGAAGGAGGTGGAGAGTTGGGTGAAGAATGGAATTGTGTTCATGTGAGGATTGTGTTAAATGAGGGACTGAGTTTGGTGTGCGTGTGTGTGTGTGTGTGTGTGTGTGTGAGGGTGTCCTTGTGTGTGCATGTGTGGGTGTGTGTTTTAAAGGTGGTAGTCTGCGTTAGGTGAAGCTAGATCACAGGTATTTGTAAGTTACAGGTTAAGTTTTGTGTTGGTTGGGTGGAGTTAAATTATAGATGGATGATTCACGTGAAAGGTGGGGAATTTATTCTTCTATGCTGTAGGTATTTAATTTCTGCAGGTTGGGGAACAAGCGTCTGTGTACACTTCCCCACAAGTCTGAGCAGTGCAAACATTATTTTAACTGCTACCATTCACAGCTCACATTTTCTCCGTTGTTTTTAAATTGCCTAATTTATTTTAAAAGGTATTGACATATTTTTTTGAATCCTAAATTAAATTAAGATAAACTTATTAGGAGCATGTAAGTCGTTGGTTTAAACCTTTTAATCGACGTTTAATCAACGATCCCACCACCCAATTTCCAGGCCGGGCTCAACGCAAACACACTCCAGCTCATGAAAGCCAAGCTGCAGCAGAGCTCTCAGCTGCTCCAACCTCCTTAGCAATCCTGCTTCTTTGTCCTTGTAATTACTGCGGTCCTTTTTAAATGAGATTTAGAGGGTGTTCTTACATTAAAGTTCCTGCCAATTACGCACAGCTGGACGGAGAGGCCTGGCCCAGCCCCCACAGGGAGGAACAATGGACAGGTAATAATTTGTCTTCATAATCTAAACGGCGTCACGACTGCAAGCAGAACTTTCTGCCACAAAGGAGACCTTTCTTTGACGTGAGGCTTTTGAATACGGTCTGGGAAGTAGCATCATATGCAATTATAAATGCTTTAAATGTAATCGGAAACTTTTTTGTTTTCTTATGAATTTTTATTATGCACATATTCACACCCATACATACACACACACACACACACAAACACATGCACCCTCAGTCCAGTACTGCTATCCTTATGAGGACTTCCCATTGACTACATTCATTCCGTAACCTCTAACCCTAACCCTAATCCCAACCCCAACCACTACATGCCTAACCTTAACCTGATTGTAACCCTAACCCTAACCCTAAGTCCTAACCCTAAAACAGCCTCTTGACCTTGTGGGGTCCAGCAAAAGGTCCCCACAAAGATACATTTTCCTCATTTTTCTATCCTTGTGAGGACATTTGGTTCCCACAAAGATAGTATTACAAGTTCACGCACACACTCACACAGCCACACACATGAACACGTACGCACATGCACACACACAGCCACACACATGAACACGCACGCACACACACACACGCACACACACACACACACACAGATATGCCAGTTAGCTGCCCCTGGTCGTGGTCAGAGGTGCACGGTGCACCCATGTCATGTTTGATTACTGGGACACTTTGCTGGCTCGTGGAGTAAATATTGTATTTAGTTCTTCCACGTTTAGATCTCAAACCACAGTTTGATGTTTTTACACATCTCTAAGGAATCCCACTATGGCGGGTTTGGATATTTCACAGCCAGACAATACTCAGTTTCACAGGTTAACTGATCCTCAGAGACACTCTGATACAGATGTGACAGTTTGAATTCAAAAGCCCGTAACTGCTCAGAAGCGATAAGCAGCCTGTCACCTGACATCTATAAGCCAATCACAGGACATTACTCAAATGGCTGTTGCCTTCTCCAGCTCTGAGGTTAAAGAGCCTTACGTCCTTTCCTAACATGTTCATTTATTATTCGGCCAGGCAGGTCTTCAGCTCTTATACAGTTCACTTCAGGATGAACGTGATTTAAGCCTGCTGACACCACAAGTCACATAATTCAGAGAGATGTGTCGGAGGATCAGGAACTGCTGTTAAACATGAATAAATGTATTGAGAACCATTTCAAAGCCATACACACAAGGCCTCTTTCTCCAGAAAGGACCCAGAAGTGTGCGCTGTATCAGGGTCTATAGCCTGTCGGCTTGAAGAATAAATATACCAGTCAATGATGGAGGACTTCTTTCTCTAACGCCAGACCTGGAGACCCTCATGCAGCTTGGTCTGTGGGTCCTCTCAGGAGGCAGTGGTGCTGTGTGTATGGCTTTAAAAGGTTTTTCAGTACATTTATTCATTTTGCACAGCACACCAGAGAGCCCCAAATACCATTTCTCTTAATTATATGACTTCTGGTGCTAGCAACCATAAGAAATGTTCAGTTTGAAATTTCAATATTAAAACCAGTATAAAGACATATCGATGTCAATGTCAAACTATCCACAGAATCATACAGTACGTACATAGTGCTGAATGGCTGACTCTTTCCCCACAGCCTGGCTAACCCCCACAGGTGACTGGCGTCAGTCACTCACAGGTGAATCAACACAGCAAGGTGAGGCACCTGCGTGTGGGGCACCTGTATGAACCTGCTGAGTGAGGCACCTGTATTAATCTGTAGGGTGAGGTACCTGTGTGTGAGGTACCTATATGACCCTGCCAGGTGAGGTACCTGTATGAACCAGCCGGGTGGGGTACCTGTGTGAACCAGCCGGGTGGGGTACCTGTGTGAACCTGCGGGGTGGGGTACCTGTGTGTGGGGCACCTGTATGAACCTGCCGGGTGAGGTACCTGTGTGTGGGGCACCTGTGTGAACCTGCGGGGTGGGGTACCTGTGTGGGGGGAGTGTAGGTTGGGAGGCCGCTGTGCTGTCAGGTGAACTGCATCTCTCTGGCCCTGATAATCCCCTCCCTCTGCCGTGGCCTGTGCTCGACAGCCCGAGCTGGATGAAGATGATCTGCAGCCAGGAGAAACCCAGCCAGCGGAGAGGTTTGGCAGCGCTGGGGAAAACTGCAATAAAACAGAGACTCTGCGTGAGGGCAAACCATTTCCAGGGGACAGTGTATTTATTTGCAGGGGGTGCTGGAGAGGGCCATAAATCTTTTTGGGAGACTCCTGGAACTTCTGTGAGGCCTGAACGGTGCGTTACCTGAAGAGAGGTCAATCTCCGCAGCTTTAAGCGGCATCATGCACCCTTTCACCTTCACCAGGAAGCTTATTCCCAGCGCATCTGGGCCCTGCACAGCTGACCGGAGGCAGAGGGGCAGCATGCGGTGGAACCTCCAGTCCAGCTTCAACTTTATTGTCACTTCCTGTTTGTTTATTGCGTCTTTCTCTTGTTTCACAGTCACTTCCTTTTCATTCGTTGTCACTTCCTGTTTGTTTATTGCGTCTTCGTCTCAGCACTTACTTTTCATTCATTGACACTTCCTGATATTTCATTGTCACTTCCTGTTGTTTTAGTTACACTTCCTGTTCCTGCCACGCTTTCAAACATTTTCAAACATTAATTTTTACTCATTTGTTACTTTCAATGAAGATTAATTTATTTCTAATTTACCCAGTGACTTTATAGATGATATAATTTCCCTGTAATGAATTTATTTCCCTGTGCTCTTCCTGCTGAGCAGCCACTGGTATGTGGTTATGACCTTGGCTCTGCAGGAAAGTAAATATCCGCTGCCAGGCGGAAATTAAGTTTAAAAATAACAATTTATCTGCACATACTGCAAAATGTCTGTTTCATGCAAATGAATGATTTAGTTTATTTTAAAACAAATTGCAGTCGGAAAATGTCCAGATATTTATAGCGATGTCAGACGGGAGTGCAACACCTCGCTAAGCCAATTTGTGCAGCTCGGAGAAACGAGATTAGCCCTGTAATGCTGTGTCTGCTGCAGGCTATGAACACCACAGCCTGCTGAAGGAGGCCTTGGATTCTGCACTCAGACACACTGACTGTCCCACCCCAAATGGGCCCATAGTACAGTCTCACACACACACACACGACGTCCACCCCAATGCCATAGTCACCACCACACACACACACACACACACACACACACACACACACACACACACACACTGACTGTCCCATCCCAAATGGGCCCATAGTGCAGTCCTCACCTCACACACACACACACACACACACACACACACACACACACACACACACACTGACTGTCCCATCCCAAATGGGCCCATAGTGCAGTCCTCACACACACACACACACACACACACACACACACACACACACACACACACACACACCACACCACCACACACACCACAAGACTGTCCCATCCCAAATGGGCCCATAGTGCAGTCTCACTCACACACACACTGACTGTCCCACCCCAAATGGGCCCATAGTGCAGTCCTCACTCACACACACACACACACACACACACACACACACACACACACTGACTGTCCCATCCCAAATGGGCCCATAGTGCAGTCCTCACACACACACACACACACACACACACACTGACTGTCCCATCCCAAATGGGCCCATAGTACAGTCCCACTACACACACACCACACACACACACACACCCACACCACACACACACACACACACACACACACACACACACCCACAACACCACACCACACACACACACACACACACACACACTGACTGTCCCATCCCAAATGGGCCCATAGTGCAGTCCTCACCACACACACACACACACACACACACACTCACACACACACACACTGACTGTCCCGTCCCGATGGGCCCATAGTGCAGTCCTCACACACACACACACACACACACACACACACACACACACACACTGACTTTCCCACCCCAAATGGGCCTATGCATCCACACACACACACACACACACACACACACTGACTTTCCCACCCCAAATGGGCCCATAGTACAGTCCACACACACACACACTGACTGTCCCACCGACTCATCTGCACACACCTGTAGTATCACCTGTGTAGGCTTGAAGCTCTGGGGCCTCGTTTATAAAAACTTTCTTGGGTTTGAACGAAATGATAACTTCCCAAGTTGTGCTGTCCCTTGATTTATAAAAATAACTGTGACTGTAAAAAGTTGTTTCGACTGATTTAAAGTGACGTATATATGCTCCTATGATACATCAACGTCAAATGAACTTCAGTTTGAACTCAAGTGAACATAATTTAGCCCACAATTAACTGGTCTTGTGAATGTGGCCAATAACAGCTCTTTTTCCTTTAAGTAAGGTTGCATTTCACAGGTTCGATTCCCGGGTCGGACACAGCCGTCGTGCCCTTGGGCCAAGCACTTAACCTGCATTGCCTCGGTATATATCCAGCTGTATGAATGGATGCAATGTCAATGCTGTGTAGGATGTTGTACAAGTTGCTCTGGATAAGAGCGTCTGCTAAGTGCCTGTAATGGAATGCAATGTTTTGCGCTCGTCATGCCTAAAACTCTGTTATTCTTAAATCGTGAACACAGCCCACTTCAGTGATGCATACACAGCCCTCAGACCGACAGTGCCTCCACACACCCAGCAGGTGAGTACAGACTTCATGTAAATATAGGATCATATCCGTGTCAAAGTGGGATTTTATAAATACCTACTGAGTCATGCCGTATTGCGTAAGCCTCTATTTAAGACACAATTTGATTTGATTTGATTTGAGAGAAGAAAGGAGGCCTGGGCTCTGTCTGTCAGATATAAGCGCTCCAGTTTCCTTAAGGTGAGACGCCCAGGCCATAATCAGGCTTAATTATACGCTCGTGCCCTGGTAGGTATCCGCAACATTAATGTCTTCTAGAAAGAGCCAAACTAGAGTAGGGCGGCGCAGATCAAAGAGAAAGATTTTAGAGGGAAGGTTAAGTTTAGCTCAGGTTAAAAAGAGGAACGCTTAGAGTCAGAGTTCCTGTCTGTCAGTGTCCATAGCTGTGGAGATCAGGTTAAAACAGGATCTCTCAGAGTCAGAGTTCCTGTCAGTCAGTGTCCATAGCTGTGGAGATCAGGGTTAAAAGAGGATCTCTCACATTCAGAGTTCCTGTCTGTCGGTGTCCATAGCTGTGGAGATCAGGTTAAAACAGGATCTCTCACATTCAGAGTTCCTGTCTGTCAGTGTCCATAGCTGTGGAGATCAGGGTTAAAAGAGGATCTCTCAGAGTCAGAGTTCCTGTCAGTCAGTGTCCATAGCTGTGCAGATCAGGGTTAAAAGAGGATCTCTCACATTCAGAGTTCCTGTCTGTCAGTGTCCATAGCTGTGGAGATCAGGTTAAAACAGGATCTCTCACATTCAGAGTTCCTGTCAGTCAGTGTCCATAGCTGTGCAGATCAGGGTTAAAAGAGGATCTCTCACATTCAGAGTTCCTGTCTGTCAGTGTCCATAGCTGTGGAGATCAGGTTAAAACAGGATCTCTCACATTCAGAGTTCCTGTCAGTCAGTGTCCATAGCTGTGCAGATCAGGGTTAAAAGAGGATCTCTCACATTCAGAGTTCCTGTCTGTCAGTGTCCATAGCTGTGCAGATCAGGGTTAAAATAGGATCTCTCACATTCAGAGTTCCTGTCAGTCAGTGTCCATAGCTGTGCAGATCAGGGTTAAAAAAGGATCTCTCACATTCAGAGTTCCTGTCTGCTTGTATACTTAATCCATCCACACATTCCAGCATTTAGGTGGTAAAAATATTCAGGGGAAAAAGCAGAACATGATCTTCATTTTCTGTGTAATTATCTAAATATCTGTGAGGCTGAGTCAATTTAGCTAACTTAGGATCAAGCGTATATGAAATCTGAAGCCAGAAAGCCTGGAAAATAACACCAGAGAACGTTCAAAGAAAATGTTTCAACAGCCCATCAGTTCTTTTCTCAAAGGCCTGTAACACCAGGCACTAAAGATTAATCATAAGGAATAAGGGCTTTAAGATTAATCATAAGGAATAAGGGCTTTATTATCAGTCAGCGTGGACATATTACATCTTCCTACGCAATCCTAACCAGTCCTGTCACAGAGCCAGGGTGAGGGGAAGATACACATCACGCTGTGGCAGCATGATTGCTTCCAGTTTCTTTAAATTCTTCACAAAGACAGACATAATTACGGTTGATTAGATTTTCTTCATTCAATCTTTGGGAATGGACTTTTGTTTTTGTGGTAATGATAATTTAATTTGCACATACTTATCATCTTAAGAGTCTCAAATAAAGACATGTACATCAAATAAAATTCTTGATTCATGAAAAGAATATAAAAAAGTAATGCTGCTTTTTAAAATAAAGAGATAATTCACTGGTAATATAGTCTGAGCAGTGAAATTAAAAATACTTGACAACAGCAAAATAACATAAAAATAACTGACAACAGCAAATAGAATACAAAAACATTAATATAATCCACCCAAAACCGGCCTAATTAAGTAGGATTTTCAGCTTTCTTTTGAACACTGAATCATTGGAGCCTTAATATCTAAAGACAGTGTGTTCCATAGTTTAGGGGCATAAAAGCTAAAAGCTGCCTCCCCAGATTTCTTGGAATTGACATGCGGAACGCTAAGCATGGAACAGGAAGATTTAATGCTGCATTGAGGCAGCTAACGATGTCGTATATTACTAATTTCTGTCTGTGCTGAGCCCATCCATGCTTTTTAAAATAAAATAATAAAAAAAAGAAATTAATGTTGTGCCCCAACTGCAGTGGATTGTGGGAAAGCTCTCTCGCTGTTAGGGTTCTGCTTGTATTTGCACAGATACAGAACACTGCAATAGTGTAAATATGCTCACTTCCCTAGGGTTTCCTCCGGGTTCTCCGGTTTCATCCGATTCTCTGGCTAATTAGAGACTCTAAATTGCCCATAGGTATGAGTGAGCGAGTGAATGGTGTGTGTGCCCTGCGATAGATTGGCGACTTGTCCAGGGTGTATTCCTGCCTCTCGCCCAATGCATGCTGGGATAGTAATAATAATCTTGCCCATATGTTGCCCATACATTATCAATTGTTGCAATGCAATTGCTGAAAATACGTTTTATTTTGGTATAATTTCAGTAATCAGTTTCCAAAAGAGTAATTAATTAGGTCTGGTGTCAGCGGAGGAGACAGAAACGATTGTGATGTCAGTTTCAATAAACCAATCAGCTTTGGCGAAATGAGCTGCTAGTTTAACTGACAACAAAATGGCTGCACATGTCCAGACAGGGAGGGAGAGAGGGAGAGAGGGAAAGAGAGAGGGAGAGAGAGAGAGCGAGAGAGAGAGAAAGCGAGGAGGAGAGAGACAGTTTGAGTAAACACTGATGTGAGTGGACTGTTACAGATAACAGACCACTTATTTCAGTCTGCAGCATGTCCACTCTGTGGATATAGAGGTTGAGATTAACTAAGGATGTCATGCCAGTAATAGGGTCCCCTGAATGTCCCCCCATGTGTAATTCTCCACATGATTAGCTGGGTATGGGTGAACAGTTCTTTCCAACAGCATCCAGTTCTTAACGTTTAGTACAACATGGTTAAGCAGTGCCATATTTGCTCCTGACGTTTGTGTTTTTAATCTTTACGCTTTTTTCATTTTTTATTATTTTTGCCTTCTCCTGCTTGTCGTTCATTTCCTCCGATTTTACTCATTTCCAGTACATATTTGATTTATATTAATAGGGAAAACAAGATTGTTCAAAAAGAAAAAAAAAATGAATGAAGATGTTCTGCATCGTTATTAGGCACAGAGGGACGTTTGCTCAGGGTTCAGCCTTCCCCAGAAAATGAAAGTCAGAAGCTTCCCTTTCTTTCCTGTCACTCACCTGCTGTGGTGCTCCGCCTCCCACCGTGGTGCTCCGCCTCCTGCCGTCATACTCCGCCCCTCAGCTGGCTTGGAACTGCTGTACAGTGCCAACGCTTCATCTTCATCAAAGCCTTCTCTCTGAAGCACCCAGGCGTGTGTGTGTGAGTGTGCGTGTGTGTGTGGGTGCGTGTGTGTGTGCACAGTTGTTCTTCAGTTGTTTCTCAGTAATATCCCGCCCCTGAAACGGATCTTTATCTTTGATGTCCAGGAGCCGCTCTCTCCTCTGATCACAGCATCACACTAATCTGTGTGCCCTGCAGAACCACCGTCTGCCCTCAGGACTGGGCAAGGTGGTAGAACATACCCCAGGCACTATATTCCATACCAAAAACAGACAACATAACTGCTGTCAGAGAGCGAGAGAGAGAGACAGAGAGAGGGAGAGAGAGAGAGAGAGAAAGAGAGAGATTTAGACTTTTAGAAGTTGTTTATTTAATGGTTGAGGGCAAAGAAAAAACACGTTTTGGTAGTCTCAAAAGAAAAAAAAGCTTCAGAACCTGCAAGATGAAGAGCTGAAAGACGGCAGCTTTTATCTGCACACGAGGTCTGGGCCCAAATGGAGACGCCGGGGAAAGGATGAGACGCTTCCCTGGATGAGCCGCGGCACTCATCCTCCCTGTTAAAGTGTCTCTGTTTGGGAAGGGAAGGGAAAGGCCAGCCCAGCGAACGCTCTGCGGGCTCTGACGGGGAAGCACAGACCTCCCTGACAGTCCTGCACAGCGAGCTGGAGGAGCTGATGCCGGTCATGTGTCCCAGGACACTCACCGACGGTTCAGTGGCCTTCCAGAAGTGTCTCGGCCTTAAAAACGGCCGCCTTCAAGCAGAGCGGATCGTAGACTGGGACACAGTCTGCGGGAAGCCGTTAAAAACGGTGGCTCCTCAGACATCCCCATCCCCGGAGACTCGCCAGGGTCCCAGGAGGCCTCTGGGACTGAGGTGCTGAACAGCGTGAGCCCCGTGAGGTCCACCTTATCGAGATTCAGGAGGAACAGCTGTTCTCCGTATCCTAGGCAACCAGCCTTCTCATAAAATAAGGTCAGCTGTGCCCAGCCATCCTGCCCCACAGTCACAGAGAAGACTGTGCTGCTTAAAAGCCTGAAGGCCTTTATCCTGGAGGGAATGTCTATTAGGCCTTCTCCTCCTTCCCCCACTGGAGGGTATAGCGAGCGCTGCGGCCCGTATCCAGCGCTGCCCAGATCAGAGGAAGTCCACAGCAGACTTGTGTATGTCCTCTAATAAGCCCCTGGGTGGAGGTAGAGTGCTTATCCTCTGGCGGAGTGTCGACGTGACCGGGTTATACAACAACCGGGATAGCGACTACGTCCACTTAGCAACATGGCGCACACCTTCTCTGCTACACCCTCCCAATTCCTTTTCCAGTATCCCTCTGTGCCTAACTGCACTCCCGTAAGGTGCCATTTTGAGTGCTCAAACCAAATTGCACCTTTTTTTTTATTCTTCAATCTGGACTTCAGTAATTCCATTTCCCACACGTCGGTGGAGTCGTAAGCACCACAGGCTGCAAATGGCAGCTGGGAAGACAATATAACAGGGCTGCAGCCACCAGGGCGTGGGACAGCCTAGCGAGCTTCATACACCACCAGCACTCATGGCCTGGAGGAAGGAGAATAAGCAGACAGCACCCCCAGGGGCCTGGCTGACTAACAGCCGCATTACAGGCTGAGAGACAGCGTTATATCTGCCTGTATGTGAATCACCAGAGATGATGTGATAACATCAACCGAAATGCAGGAGACAGCTGACACACAGACAGGCACACTGGGCTGTTATGCAGTGGTATACATAACAGCTCAGTGTGCCTGTCCACACCGCCAACATGAGCTGTTACTTCAGGAGGACTCTGGGATAGCCCTGGGAGAGAGAAGCCAGCCAGGAGGACTCTGGGATAGCCCTGGGAGAGAGAAGCCAGCCAGGAGGACTCTGGGATAGTCCTGGGAGAGAGAACTCAGCCAGGCTGCTTCTGAGCTTACAAAGAAGTGGCAATGCCTAAGGTGGGGCACCCTTGACTAATCCCCCTAATGACCATAATGGGTCAATTTATTAACCCACCTCCCTCCCTGCAGGTCGCTTCACTGCATAATAAACCCACCCACACAATGAACCCGTTTCCCAACCCAAAGGCACTTTGGGTGGAAAATAAATAAAAAAACCATGATCCACTCTTATTGAAAGCTTTTTCTTGATCTGAAACATGTCTGATTAGGAAAAGATTGACCATAATAGTCCAATCTGGTGCACAGTAGGCTTGGTCCATTTGTATCATTAGTTCCAGGTAGTCCTTCAGTTCAAAAGTGCCCTGTAAAATGCTTTGCGATCTGTACCCAGGACTGCCACAGGTCTCCAGTTCTTTAAAAGAGCTGCCCCCCCCCCCCCCACCATCCTCCTTTTTTGGGAATAGGGGAAAGAACACTCCTCATACATGATGATGGTAGTAAGGTCTTGTGAAAGCAAAGCATGCTCCCCCCCCCCCCCCCCAGGCATAAAGGAGGCTAGCTCCATCCTCCTCCTCTGAAGCAGTGTTACATCGGCAGCGTCTGCACTGAAGAGCACTCCGCAGTCAATGTCTCTGATTTCTTTATTCTGGATTCTGGACTGCCTCTCTGATGTTCGTCCTGGTGCAGGAGCTATGCTGCGGGCTCAGAATGCGAATCAGAGCTTTTCCCTCCACTGGCTCAAGCACTCAAAGTCACCCTTTATGTCTCCAAAAGTACTCAACTTTCTGCAAAAATGTGCTGTGTTGAAGTGATTTAGTGTTAAAGTACCAGTAAGTCTTGACTTAGGAGAGGGGTCTATCCTTAATGAGATGAACATCTCCAAACCCTGCTGGACTGATGCAGCTTCCGGTAAATCAACCTCTAAGCCCTTCAGACATACAGAGCAGATCAAGTCTAGCTGCACTTGTTCTATTATCTACAACCCTGATCCACGTATACTGCCTAGCTGCTGGATGTTCAATTCTCTATGCATCTTCCAGATCTAGCAGGGTAATGGTCTTTGTTAGGTAAATGTAAATGTGGGGGACTGAGAGGAAGAGAGAGAGAAAGAGAGAGAGAGAGCAGACTGCTGCACTCTGAACCCCTCTAATGGTGTCAAGTTTGGAGGCAAACCAGAAACAACAAGGAAATAGAGATGCAGTGTTTGGAAGCCTTTGCATTCATTAGTCTCTGCATTCTCTCTCTCTCTCTCTCTCCCTCTCCCTCTCTCCCTCTCTCCCTCTCCCTCTCCCTCTATCACAGTTTTGCATGTCGCAGTGATCGTTAGCTCAGGAGACTTTGTCTTTAATCGTCTCTGTGGCATGCTGAGTTTGAGCTTTGTGTCTGACTCTCTGTATCCTCCAGAGATCGCTGTGTGAGCCACACTTTGATGTTGTGTATAATCTGAGCAGCAGCTACACAAGCAGGGCTACCTTAATGAGCGGTTGGGGGGGCGTGGGGGGCGCAGGGGGAGTGTGCTTGGGGTGTTGGTGAGATCTTTGTACTCGCTTGTTAAACCAGACCATAGCCACCAGAGGAAAGAAACAAGCTGAAGTCCAGGTCCGGAGTGTGCCACGAGGACCGATCCATTTCAGGATTTCACTCCAGCTTCTGCTCTCAGTCATTTAATTAGCCAGATAATTTATTTGTTCTGATTGTTTTCCCGATAAAACCCTGCTGCTCTTGGGCTTGTATCAGAGGTATCCCGGTTTACTGTGTTTCATGAGGTCGGATACAGGAGTGAACAACAAAACATCCATTTAGAAAATTAAACCAGAATATTTTCTTGGGACATAAAGTCTGTGAACTCACACAGCCCCTCCTGGAGGAGTTCAAATTCCTCTTCCTGTGCGGAATATTTCCCTCAGTCTGACGCACGCGACCCGCGCTCAGCCTGCTGTCCTGACCGCTTCAGCGCGTTGTGTGGTCTGAGACCCTCTGGTGCTAATTTCAGTCCAAAACTATTTATCCAAAAACAGCTCAATTACCAGTCAGGAAATGGCTGACAGGCAATGTGTTGACATAGAAAGCTGACGGAAATGCATGAGGCATTTTCAGTTAAAATGTGTTCAGCTCGCTGTTTATTGACTGCTATTAACCAGTCTCTCAGTGTGCCGTGGGTAAAGGAAATGCACTGTGTGCAGCTCAACAGGTGGGCTTGCAGACACCGCCAGGCCAGCAGGGGGTGCTGGTGCGCGGTGAGACGCGGTTATCATACTGAACTCCTTCCTCCCAGAGATGCTAGTGGCGATTTTTGGCTAAGCTCTGGCTCAGTGTGGGTTGGATAGCAGACTGTGTGGCCCATCCACACATTAGAACAGTGCCTTATCAGCCTCATATGTGGATACTTCCCTGGACTTTCAAATAAATCCAATCAATTAGTCGATCAACCAACCAACCAATTAATCAGTCTGATGTATATGTGTGGTAGTTGCATTTTGAGCTGTGAGTTCCTCTTTCACAGTGAGTCCCTTGTAAATAAATGTTTCATGTATCTTTTAGATGATGCTTCATGGACTTTTAACACAATCTTCAGAAAAATTACCCGCTGAAAAATTTAATCTAAGAAACAGAAAATATTTCCAGGGTTTTGGCAGTTACTGAAATTGAATATGAATTTGGAATAGGGATTATTTGACTTTCCGTCTTATCGGTATCATATTTAATTCACCATGATTTGATTCAAGCCAATAAGGCTATTATCCCCCATAAGGGATTTATCTTTGGCTGTCTTCCTAAAAAAAAGTGCATCACATGTTGCTCACCCTCAGTAGCCCAACCACGGTACTTTCAAGGCTCATGTTTAGAGTAAACGCAGCGCTATCCGTGGCTCATGTTTAGAGTAAACGCAGCGCTATCCGTGGCTCATGTTTAGAGTAAACGCAGCGCTATCCGTGGCTCATGTTTAGAGTGAATGCAGCGCTATCCGTGGCTCATGTTTAGAGTGAATGCAGCGCTATCCGTGGCTCATGTTTAGAGTGAAGCAGCGCTATCCGTGGTCATGTTTAGAGTGAATGCAGCGCTATCCGTGGTCATGTTTAGAGTGAATGCAGCGCTAATCCGTGGCTCATGTTAGAGTAAATGCAGGCTATCTGTGGCTCAGTTAGAGTGAGTAATGCAGCGTATCCGTGGCTCAGTTTAGAGTAATGAACAGCTATCCGTGGCTCTGTTAGAGGAATGCAGCGCTATCCGTGGCTCAGTTTAGAGTGATGCAGGCTATCCGTGGCTCAGTTTAGAGTGATGCAGGCTATCCGGGCTCATGTTTAAGTGAAGCGCGCTATCCGTGGCTATGTTAGAGGAATTTGAGCGCTATCTGTGGCTCATGTTTGAGTGAATGATGCAGCGCTATCCGTGGCTCATGTTAGAGTAATGCAGGCTTATCCGTGCTCATGTTTAGAGTATGCAGCGCTATCCGTGGCTCAGTTAGAGTAAATGCAGCGTATCCGTGCATCATGTTAGATAATGCAGCGCTATCGTGGCTCATTTTAGAGTAATGCAGCGCTATCCGTGGTCCGTTTAGATGAAATGCAGCGCTTCCATGGTCATGTTTAGAGTGAATGCAGCGTATCCGTGGCTTTAGAGTAAATCAGCGTATCGTGGCTCAGTTAGAGTAAATGCAGCGCTATCGGGCTCATGTTATGAGTGAGAAAGCAGAGCTATCGCTCATGTTTAGAGTAAATGCAGCGTATCCGTGGTCAGTTTATGTAAATGCAGCGTATCAGTGGCTATGTTGAGTAAACGCAGCGCTATCCGTGTCAGTTTAGAGTGGTACATGCATGCACTATCCGTGGCTCCATGTTTAGAGTATAATGCAGCGCTATCCGGGCTCATGTTAGAGTGAGTAATGCAGCGCTATCCGTGGCTCATGTTTAGAGGAGTAAATGCAGCGCATCGTGGCATGTTTAGAGTGGTAAGCAGCGCTCGTGGCCTCATGTTTAGAGTAAATGCGACCATCCTGGCTCATGTTGAGTAAATGCAGCGCTTCCGTGGCTCATGTTTAGAGTAAATGCAGCGCTATCCGTGGCTCATGTTTAGAGTAAATGCAGCGCTATCCGTGGCTCATGTTTAGAGTGAGTAAATGCAGCGCTATCCGTGGCTCATGTTTAGAGTGAGTAAATGCAGCGCTATCCGTGGCTCATGTTTAGAGTGAGTAAATGCAGCGCTATCCGTGGCTCATGTTTAGAGTAAATGCAGAGCTATCGTGGTCTGTTTAGAGTAAATGCAGCGCTATCCGTGGCTCATGTTTAGAGTGAGTAATGCAGCGCTATCCGTGGCTCATGTTTAGAGTAAATGCAGCGCTATCCGTGGCTCATGTTTAGAGTGAGTAAATGCAGCACTATCCGTGGCTCATGTTTAGAGTGAGTAAATGCAGCGCTATCCGTGGCTCATGTTTAGAGTGAGTAAATGCAGCGCTATCCGTGGCTCATGTTTAGAGTGAGTAAATGCAGCGCTATCCGTGGCTCATGTTTAGAGTGAGTAAATGCAGCGCTATCCGTGGCTCATGTTTAGAGTAAATGCAGCGCTATCCGTGGCTCATGTTTAGAGTAAATGCAGCGCTATCCGTGGCTCATGTTTAGAGTGAGTAAATGCAGCGCTATCCGTGGCTCATGTTTAGAGTAAATGCAGCGCTATCCGTGGCTCATGTTTAGAGTGAGTAAATGCAGCGCTATCCGTGGCTCATGTTTAGAGTAAATGCAGCGCTATCCGTGGCTCATGTTTAGAGTAAATGCAGCGCTATCCGTGGCTCATGTTTAGAGTAAATGCAGCGCTATCCGTGGCTCATGTTTAGAGTAAATGCAGCGCTATCCGTGGCTCATGTTTAGAGTGAGTGAATGCAGCGCTATCCGTGGCTCATGTTTAGGTAAGCAGCCTATCGGGCTCATGTTAGAGTAAATGCAGCGCTATCCGTGGCTCATGTTTAGAGTAAATGCAGCGCTATCCGTGGCTCATGTTTAGAGTGAGTAAATGCAGCGCTATCCGTGGCTCATGTTTAGAGTGAGTAAATGCAGCGCTATCCGTGGCTCATGTTTAGAGTAAATGCAGCGCTATCCGTGGCTCATGTTTAGAGTAAATGCAGCGCTATCCGTGGCTCATGTTTAGAGTGAGTAAATGCAGCGCTATCCGTGGCTCATGTTTAGAGTGAGTAAACGCAGCGCTATCCGTGGCTCATGTTTAGAGTGAATGCAGCGCTATCCGTGGCTCATGTTTAGAGTGAGTAAATGCAGAGCTATCCGTGGCTCATGTTTAGAGTGAGTAAATGCAGCGCTATCCGTGGCTCATGTTTAGAGTAAATGCAGCGCTATCCGTGGCTCATGTTTAGAGTAAATGTGTAAATCACTGTGTCTCGTTACGCCGCGCGGTCGCGGCGATGAACGCGCGCGTTGTCAGGGACCGCCGTCGGCAGACAGAGGCGCACGTTATCTCCCCCATTCAGGCCGTCGCACGCCCTTCTAGCTCTCCAGTGACGGGGAGAGAGAGAGGGGACCAGCTGACATCACACAGCCCTCAGCACTCAGGCACACACAAAACTATTTATTGTGATTCTGTTTTCATTTACTGCGTTTTGTGGACTGGGTCTGCGAACAGTGCGATGAGGAAAAATATTCCAGAGCACTAGATTTACATTTCACACTAATGCTTTTCAAAATGTTTCTAGATGGTTTTTATGGTTATTTTTACGGAGAATATAATGCTTGTTGCGTATGCTTTTATATTCATGGTTTATCACAATTACTGAGAGGGAGGGAGAGAGAGAGAGTGAGACAGAGAGACAGAGAGAAATAAAGGGAGAGTAAGGCAGCGAGAGATAGTGAGAGAGACAGGAAGAAGGAGACAGACAGAAGGAGAGATAGAGAGAGGGGAAGAGTGAGGGTGAGACAGAGAGAGGGGAAGAGAGAGGGAGAGACAGAGAGAGGGGAAGAGAGATGGAGGGAAAGAGTGAGGGTGAGACAGAGAGAGGGGAAGAGAGAGGGAGAGACAGAGAGAGGGAAAGAGAGAGGGGGAGAGTGGGGTTAAGGTGGTATCTCTGCTGTCACACAGGCCCCTCATCTCCTCTCTGTCCCGCCTCTCCTTTCCGACAGGACAGCTGCCGAAGCTGCCGCAGTGAGGACTGAGGCAATGCGTTTCAGATGACCTCCAAACGAGCGGATTACTGAGGCGGCTGCTTTATTGGGGAAGGGAGAGCCTCGCTCCACATGGGGGCCGCTGAATAGTTTATACACATTTACTACTCTGCACATCCTGCAGGAGGAGTGGAGAAGGGAATCTTCATGTTTGCTAAGCAGTGAGTCTGCGGTCTGTCTCCGGAGGAAGAGTCAGGAGATTGGGGGGGGGGGGGTGGCTGGGGTTTTCCTGGGGAGGCATGAGATGGTGAGATCACCCCATGTGGTGAGACATTGCCATGCCAACACTGATTTAGAGGGAAATTAGTTAGACTCTTCTGCTTTTGCACAATCGACTGGACAAATGCCTATCAAGTACACATGTCCTTTTAGTAACATTCTCTGTTCTGGGATGCTGGGTGTCTCACCTTGTTAAGACTCTGTTCCAGTGTATAGATGGGCCCCATGGTCTGGTATCTGTTAAGGCTCTGTTCCAGTGTGTGGATGGGTCCCATGGTCTGGTATCTGTTAAGGCTCTGTTCCAGTGTGTGGATGGGTCCCATGGTCTGGTATCTGTTAAGGCTGTGATCCAGTGTGTGGATGGGTCCCATGGTCTGGTATCTGTTGAGGCTCTGATCTAGTGTACACTGAGCCGACATGCAACATCGTGTATACAAATGAGCGCAGCGTTCAAGCTATCAAGTTAACACTACTTAATACAGATGAGTCGACTGCGGTGTCACAGTTTAATACAGACTGGTCAGTGAAGTGTGCTCAGTTCTTACAGCTGAGGCAGATGTGTAAACAGTCCAATACGACTGAGGACAGAACGTGTGTAAACAGTACTTAAATACAGAGTACAGACAGGATGTGTGCACTTAAGTAGCCTTTTGAAGGCTCGCTTTGTCCTCCCTCTTGCAGAACTCACTGGCACAAAATCATTAGAGCTGGGACACTGCCAGACAGCCAATCACAGCCGGCGTCGCCGTGTTCACCCTTTCAAACGGCTTTTCAAAGGCCACGCCCTCAGACCATCGGCAGATTAAAAAACCAGATGCCATTTTAGATCTGCATCTTCACCCGACACCTCAGTTCCCGTCAGCCCTTGGACCCCTAATCCTGATGCAAACCAGGCTCAGGAATCCAATGCGCTCATTAACAAACGATTTAACTGCCTACTGGCCCCCCAGAGCTCCAGGGTTTAAGAGCTGGCCATCGCAGCAGGGAGCAGAGCTTCCCATGGACTCTGGAATTAGGACTGAGGAACGGGATTGGAATGTGTGTGTCAGCAATATTCCAGACCTGAATTAGGACTGAGGAACGGGATTGGAACGTGTGTGTCAGCAATATTCCAGACCTGAATTAGGACTGAGGAATGGAATTGGAACATGTGTCAGTGGTATTCCAGACCTAAATTAGGACTGAGGAATGAAGTGTGTTTTTCCCGATGTGTGCAAATGAGCATGACAAGGTGCCATTTTAACAGTATTTTACCATGAATTCTGCACTCATGCTGAACTGTGCTAATTATTCTAGCCTGTAGTCAAATGAATCTCACATCAGGTGTGGTGGAATTAATAAAATCTGTGAAAATATGCATATTTATACGCTGAATCCGAGAGTGATTGGGCAAATCTCAGATTGAATATTATGGGTAAAAAGAATAAAACTGGGCCGCGTTTCATGAAAGCGATTTGCGAGGATTTTCACTCGCGGGTCGTAAATGTCTTGTCAAAACGCATTTCAGGAAAATGCATCACTTGGGAATCGCAAATAAAGCTGTGATGACTGCAGACCTCTCGCACGACCTGCTTCCTTCCTCGCTTCCACAGAGACGGGGGCAGGCTGCAGAAAGAATCTGCCGTGATCGCACACCCCCTTCAGATTAACCGCAGAGACAATGAGGTAATTGAACGATATAGATTTCCATGGCATGAAAAATTATGTTTATGCAATCTTCTTGACCGAAATCTTAAGGTCAGTCACTAAAAGGAGCACAGGCTTTACCAGTCTCACCTTCAAGTGTCCCCTTACAAAAGGTAGTACTTAAACATTTATTTTTTAAGTATAGGCTACTTAAGTACATCAAGCTTTTTTTTTTTTTTTTTTAAATGTATTTTTGTAAACTTTAAATGTTTTATAAAACGAATGTCACATTTTCAGTAGCCTATACCCTGCCTCAAGTATTTCCTGGAATACATACACCATTTATTCTAACATCTGAATTCCCTTACTCCCTTCTGTAAAAGATGCGTCTGTAAAAACGATGGTGTGTAGTAGATCCTGATTTCATTCCGTTTCCCCTGCCCCAACGGGCGTCGAGTTAAATCTCTACGCTCTATTTAGTCTCCCAAACCGCTGTGGTGGTGGTGTTCCATAGTTCGGAAATTCCCGTCAGTACCCCTGCTGGGGAGGGAACACACTTCTGTTTGTGTGGAAGAGTAGACCACTCGGTAAACACTCAGTTTGTATGTGATGCCAGCTCCTGAGCAGGCTGTTAGATGCTGTGGGCAGAGACCCGGGGAGCGGCTGTGATTTGTGCCACAGCTCTGCCACAGGTGACAGTACTGATGGATGGCTTCTCGCTGGCGGTGGGTGGGATTCATTTGAATATTACAAATAGCCAAACGCCTAAACCTCGCTATAATTCGTAGGCTATATTAGGCCTGCTGGGGAGACTTAATAGTTCAAATAAAATAAATCATTAAAATGATATTTTTATATGAATACGTAGGCCTATAGTTCAGATTTAATCTGAGCGCAAGATTAACTTTTCCACCCCTCAGACACCCTGTGAAACCTTGGCTTCTGACATCGTGGCCGGCCCACGTGGAGCTGAGGAGCAGCACGATGCTACACCAGCACAGCGCTACAAAGGCATGATACAAACCCACAATGCTACACCAGCGCAGCGCTACAAAGGCATGATACAAACCCACAATGCTACACCAGCACAGTGCTACAAAGGCATGATACAAACCCACAATGCTACACCAGCACAGTGCTACAAAGGCATGATACAAACCCACAATGCTACACCAGCACAGTGCTACAAAGGCATGATACAAACCCACAATGCCACAGCACTGCAGCGCTACAAAGGCATGATACAAACCCACAATGCTACACCAGCGCAGCGCTACAAAGGCATGATACAAACCCACAATGCTACACCAGCGCAGCGCTACAAAGGCATGATACAAACCCACAATGCTACACCAGCGCAGCGCTACAAAGGCATGATACAAACCCACAATGCTACACCGGCACAGCGCTACAAAGGCATGATACAAACCCACAATGCTACACCAGCGCAGCGCTACAAAGGCATGATACAAACCCACAATGCTACACCAGCGCAGCGCTACAAAGGCATGATACAAACCCACAATGCCACAGCACTGCAGCGCTACAAAGGCATGATACAAACCCACAATGCTACACCGGCGCAGCGCTACAAAGGCATGATACAAACCCACAATGCTACACCAGCGCAGCGCTACAAAGGCATGATACAAACCCACAATGCTACACCAGCACAGTGCTACAAAGGCATGATACAAACCCACAATGCTACACCAACACAGCGCTACAAAGGCATGATACAAACCCACAATGCTACACCAGCGCAGCGCTACAAAGGCATGATACAAACCCACAATGCTACACCAGCGCAGCGCTACAAAGGCATGATACAAACCCACAATGCTACACCAGCGCAGCGCTACAAAGGCATGATACAAACCCACAATGCTACACCAGCACAGTGCTACAAAGGCATGATACAAACCCACAATGCTACACCAACACAGCGCTACAAAGGCATGATACAAACCCACAATGCTACACCAGCGCAGCGCTACAAAGGCATGATACAAACCCACAATGCTACACCAGCGCAGCGCTACAAAGGCATGATACAAACCCACAATGCCACAGCACTGCAGCGCTACAAAAGCATGATACAAACCCACAATGCCACAGCACTGCAGCGCTACAAAAGCATGATACAAACCCACAATGCCACAGCACTGCAGCGCTACAAAGGCATGATACAAACCCACAATGCTACACCAGCGCAGCGCTACAAAGGCATGATACAAAACCACGATGCTACACCAGCGCAGCGCTACAAAGGCATGATACAAACCCACAATGCCACAGCACTGCAGCGCTACAAAGGCATGATACAAACCCACAATGCCACAGCACTGCAGCGCTACAAAAGCATGATACAAAGATCTCAGTTCACATATCGCAACCTTTGTGAAATGAGCCCCAGGTTTCCAACCAAACAGCTTTCAGTTCTGTGAACACGGAGCTGTGTACCACCAGGGGGCGATAGAGGGCCATGCAGAACTGACAGTGTTAAGGGGGGGGGGGGGTGAGGAAGGGAGGGAGGCCTTCAGAGAGAAAGAAACAGCAGGAATGAATCTTATCATTACTGGGGACACCTAATTTGTATGTGGCTTTCCATTTCAGTGAGACAGAGAGAAAGAAGAGGAGGGAGGGAGAGAGTGTGTGAGAGAAGAATGCTTCTTTTCTTCTTTTTCATCTTCTTCAAATTCTGTCAACATTATCATTAGTATTAATAAATCAGTTGAATCACAAACACATCGTCACAGTAATTTTTGTAACCTATGAACAGAGGGCCTCAAACAGAGAGAGCAATCTGATTAACCAGAGCTGACTGCCCCTAGGGGGGTCATTACCACGGAAACGCTACTTCTGTCACACATCTGAACATACATCCCAACTCAGAGTACACACACACACACACACACACACAGACACAATCAAGCGCACACACAAATGCATAGGCACACACAAACAAACACATATGGACATGCACACAAATACAGACACACACACACACATGCACGCACACACGCACACACACACAGACACAAGTGTCCTTGAGCAAGACACCTAACCCCTAACTGCTCTGGCAAATGAGGCATCAATTGTAAAGCGATTTGGATAAAAGCGCTATATAAAAGCAGTCCATTTACCATTTACCATTTACACACACGCTCACACGCACACAGAGACACACACACACACACGGACACAGACACACACACATGCACACACACAGACACACACTCACGCACACATGTACACACACACACACACACACACACACACACACACACACACACACACACAATAGTACAGAGGCCCGATAACAGGATAGGGCACAGCATCCTGGGTGGGCTTTGTGCTGCACCAATGGGAGGTCCTCTGTCACTAAAGAAAAAAAAAATATTAGAAGATGTCAACAACAGGCCATTTAGCTCAGCTAGACTCCTGGATTTGTGTCCTATCCAGAGAGAACCCATCACTGCTTTCGACCTGGTCTTCAAAACTTAAACTTCAGCTTTTCCTGAAACTTCTACAAGCTGTGATACGCCGTATCTTACGTCAGCCTCCTCTGTGCGGAGTTATTTTCTGCTCCTGTTTCAGTCGGGGTACGCCACATGCCTGCAAAGAGCCTCTGGACTGATTTAGCGAACCCGTCTCCCAGTTCAGGCACGAGCAGCCATCTCAAACCAAAAACATTCCGTCAGAAATAAACAGGAAACCGAAAACACGGCAGGTCCCCCGCGGCCAAAAGGAGACGAATGCAGTGAAGTATCAGAGCTGATGAAAGAGGACAGAGCAGGAATATCATGTCAGATCAGCAGGCCCTGAAGTGGAGGGAGAGACTGATGAGTGCTTTACCCCAAGAGACTGCCCCCCCCCCCTCCCGAGACTGCCTTCAGCCTGCCCGTCCTATAACGCCTGTACTTACACCTGCCAATCACACCTGTCTGTGGGCTGCTTAAAGCACAGCTGCTCCAGGGGGGAATGCTGGGATACCTCTACCTGCAGAGCCTCACCTGGGAGCAGGAACCACGAGGAATTCAAACAGGAAAGTACCTGAGAGCAGGTGAGTGTACTGTGGATCAGTACAGGTGAGTGTACTGTGGATCAGTACAGGTGAGTGTACTGTAGATCAGTACAGGTGGGTGTACTGTGGATCAGTACAGGTGAGTGTAGATTAGTGTAGGTGAGTGTACTGCAGATTAGTACAGGTGAGCGTACTGTAGATTAATATGTGTTAATGCAGGTGTGAACAGGTGTATGTAGCTGACTGTAGGTGAGTGTGTGTGAGTGCAGGTGTATGTAGTTGACTGTAGGTGAGTGTGTGTGAGTGCAGGTGTATGTAGTTGACTGTAAGTGAGTGTGTGTGAGTGCAAGTGTATGTAGTTGACTGTAGGTGAGTGTGGACTGCTTTTTTTTTAATATAGTGTGTGTTAGTACAGGTGTATGTAGTTGACTGTAGGTGAGTGTGTGTGAGTGCAGGTGTATGTAGTTGACTGTAGGTGAGTGCAGGTGTATGTAGCTGACTGTAGGTGAGTGTGTGTTAGTGCAGGTGTGTGTAGTTGACTGTAGGTGAGTGTGTGCTGTTTGTGTCATAAGAGCAGATGACTCTATAAGTGGGATATTGAGATGGGAATCACAGGGTCCCTAAGCAGACTGCAGGAGCTGTAACTCATAGCAGCTGGTGAATAAATCATGAGTTGTTCCGTCGCTGAACATTTAATAAAGCCGGCCCCACACCGCCACGTCTCTCACTGTCTGTTTATGCTTCACTTACATATTCCTTTTCTGTCTGCCTCACCCTGGGTTAGAAAATGTATTCATCTCTGCTTTTAAAGGGAAAAAAGACACGCATTTATGTAACTCATAAAACTCATAGCTCATAAACTCCGTCCGCCAATGTCTGGTGCTCTTGAGCCAACGGGAAGCCTGAAAGAGTCCACATGTCATGACAATAAGCTCAGACTATCTATCACTGATACTGGAGAGAGGGAGAGAGAGAGATACCAAAGCAACAATGGGTTTTCTGACATGAAGACTGAGTCATTCAATATTCCATTAATCAACGAGAAAGAGTGAGAGAGAGACAGAGAAAGGAAACAAGATTCAATTAAATTTTATTTCCTATAGTGCCTTTTACTAAGACCCTGTCACAAGGACACTTGACAGAAGAATGTCAGAGTAAATTGGCTGTGTTGACCTCAGCTGAAGGCCTCATTGTCCGGGCCACGTCAGAAAAAAAACATTTCTGCTTTGTCAGAAGTGGCAGTTTAGTTTACTTGTGCAACAGGGTTTTCTACATCTGTGAATTCTGAAATGTGGGGACTAATACAGTCAAACCGGACGATGTGGTGCAGTATCACAGACCTGAGAGTGACCAAACCAGACCATGTGGTGCAGTATCACAGACCAGAGAGTGACCAAACCAGACCATGTGGTGCAGTATCACAGACCTGAGAGTGACCAAACCAGACCATGTGGTGCAGTACCACAGACCTGAGAGTGACCAAACCAGACCATGTGGTGCAGTACCACAGACCTGAGAGTGACCAAACCAGACCATGTGGTGCAGTATCACAGACCTGAGAGTGACCAAACCAGACGATGTGGTGCAGTATCACAGACCTGAGAGTTACAGGCTCCAGATTCCCTCCCCAGTGCCTCTCCCGTTTAAGAGGACCGTGCTCTGTTATCTTGGGACGTTTTAGCATCTCAGACTCAGGGTGGGGGGGGGGGGGGGGCAGTTTTCTGTGATTCTGATGAGTTTTGGGGTCTAACTCTCAGACTCGAGGGGCAGTTTTCTGTGATTCTGATGAGTTTTGGGGTCTAACTCTCAGACTTGAGGGGCAGAAGCTCATTATCTGGCTAGTTTGTTGTGCTCCAGGGAACGATCCACTCTACTTCAGCTGCATCTTGGCTTCTTGTTAAAAACTTGTTAAACTTACAGAAAATAGAAGGGAAACAGAATTTACTAAATAAATAAATAAATAAATAAATAAATAACAAAAGCCCTTTAGCACTGAGTGTCTGAACAGAAAACTGTTATCTGGCTCTGTCTTGCTAGTGTACACACATACACACACACTCACACTAACTCACTAATTCACACAATAATGTATACACACACATGCACATGGGACAGTCAGAGAGGGTGGAGTCACAGCGGACTGTGGGAGAGTCAGAGAGGGTGGAGTCACAGCGGACTGTGGGAGAGTCAGAGAGGGTGGAGTCACAGCGGACTGTGTGAGAGTCAGAGAGGGTGGAGTCACAGCAGACTGTGGGAGAGTCAGAGAGGGTGGAGTCACAGCAGACTGTGGGAGAGTCAGAGAGGGTGGAGTCACAGCGGACTGTGGGGGAGAGTCAGAGGGTGGAGTCACAGCGGACTGTGGGAGAGAGTCAGAGAGGGTGGAGTCACAGCGGACTGTGGGAGAGAGTCAGAGAGGGTGGAGTCACAGCGGACTGTGGTACAGTCAGAGAGGGTGGAGTCACAGCGGACTGTGGTACAGTCAGAGAGGGTGGAGTCACAGCGGACTGTGGTACAGTCAGAGAGGGTGGAGTCACAGCGGACTGAGACAGAGTCAGAGAGGGTGGGGTCAAATCGGACTGAGGACGAGTCAGAGAGGGTGGAGTCACAGCAGACTGTGGGACAGTCAGAGAGGGTGGAGTCAAATCGGACTGTGAGAGACCCCTGGATAATGTTTTTCTGTTTGCCTTGCGTAGTCATGGCAACCAGACACAACCGTTTGACATGCGAGCTGGCATTCACGAAAGGGCCAAGCCCACTCTTTTTGCGTTGCCACGGCGTCAATATTTGCGCTCGGGTTCCGGGGGACTGGCAGCGCCCCCGGGTCACGTTCCCTCAAGCGAACCTGGCCAGACGTTACGTCGTGGAGACAGATTTGGGCGGCGGGCGCGCTCTGACCTGGCAGCGGGGCTCGATTCGGGAAGCGTCGCTCCTGCTCTCGGCCGTAATGAGCCGTCCTCGCCGGGGCCTGCTGCCAGCCGGCGCGCCGCGAGGGAACCGCGGTGGCGTGAAATGAGCCCGCGGTGAAACAGACGGGCTCTTAATGCATGGCTGCCAGCTCACGGGCCGCACAGTTGCTCTGCCATCGCTTCTGCTGGAAAGAAGGAAAAAAAGAAATGTAATAAAAGGAACAGGAGAGATAAGGAGAGAGTGATGTTTGAACGCAGAGAGCATAGAGTCGGGGCCTGGGATGACGAATGGCTGGATGAGAACATGGATCGTGCTGAGCCGCTGCTGATCCGCTGCTGATCTGTTGCTGATCCGCTGCTGATCTGTTGCTCCTGCACTCGTTTGCCTGTTAAACCTTTTGTATGGAAATCGACCACATTACACCCCACCACGACCCTCTCTCCAAATCACCACGACCCTCTCTTCTAATCCACATTCAGAGGCGGGGGGGGGGGGCTACCAAGGGTTGCTGTGAAAGTGCATGTGTGTTCAGTCAACCTGCTCTCTGTAAATAAAACATCAAATCCCTGTGAGACCTCGACCCCCCCCCAGGGAAAATAAAGCTTTTTATCAGAAACATAACGGTGGCTGTGTCCGCAATGGCTGGCTTCTCCCTGATCCCAAACCCTCGGACAGTGAACGTCCATATGACACTAAATTATGAACCAAATAAACAAAGAGACCTTCCGCTATCATTCGGTGTCATCGCCTAGGCAACACGGTTGTTGCATGTTTCTACAAAAACACTGACGTGCCGCCTAGCCGGTTCTTCAGCACGATGTCTGTAGAGGCTCTGCTTTGGATATCAAACCAGCTTTCATCAGGCAAAGCCCCAAGACGAGCCGCTGCTCATGTGAGAAGTTTGCTGATGCCGCTTTGGGCTGATAGTCACGCCGCACAGTGAATCATCATCTCTGAGAAGGGACCAGTGCGCTACAGTAAACAGGAAGTCGTTTTTTCAGATCATGTTTGCAAACAAAGCCTCAGTAGCACTTCAGGGGAGGTAACTGGCTTCCAGGGCGGTTGATGTCATCAGCAGCAACGGTCTGTCTAGCTCGGCTAATGCCTCATTCACCACATGTAAACAAACATAGCTGAAAGTTTTTAACGCTATTCAGAAAGGAAGAGAGAGAGAGCACATCAGTATTTGTGCTGAGAACCAATTAGAGTCTCTACTGCACTTCCTATTCTGGTAAACTGAGTGTGTGAACGAAGTTGGAGAAACGGGATGTCATCGCCTTCCTCCCGTTCCAGTGACATGACGTGAATATGGCACTCTGTGTCCGGGGCTGCAAGGTTAAACTCTCCGGTGGAGCGGGTGAGGTTGTCAGGTTGCCCCAGGCTAAAGGCAACAGACAACGGTCTCTGGGTGGAAAACAGATTGAAAAGAGGTGACCCACCTGCACCCGGAGACATTATTCAAGAACTTTGTGACAAAAACACCTCATTCAGTTCAGGCAGTTGAAATCGGTTTACCGTAAACATGACCCCAAATGAGTCCACTGACTGGCAGAATGGCAGGAACAATCAGCGTCAGAGACTCAGGCTGGCTACAGTGTCACAGGTGAACTCCTGCAGGACTGACAGATGGGCACAATGACTCTCGTGCACGCTCACCCACGGGACAGAGCTTTGACTCTCTCGTGCACGCTCGCCCACAGAACAGACCTACGACTCTCGTGCACGCTCGCCCACAGAACAGACCTATGACTCTCGTGCACGCTCGCCCACAGAACAGACCTATGACTCTCGTGCACGCTCGCCCACAGAACAGACCTATGACTCTCGTGCACGCTCGCCCACAGAACAGACCTATGACTCTCGTGCACGCTCGCCCACAGAACAGACCTATGACTCTCGTGCACGCTCGCCCACAGAACAGACCTATGACGCTCATGCACGCCCACCCACCTAATTAAACTCTCATTGCTATCACAAATCCCTCCCCACTGTTAAACTCCAATACTGCTGACAGAAAATCAGCAGGAGCATTTTTTAATTATCAGAAAAAGTCCAAAGTTAACTGAAATGAAGTCATTGATCCAAATGCTTCTGGTGTCAAATGCCCCACTTCCCTTCAAAAAACACTTTAGTTTGCACTGCTGGAGGGATTCCTAAAACTATAACTCTCTCTCTCTCCCTCCCCACACCTCGCTCTCTCCCCCTCCCTCTCTCTCTCTTGCTCTCTTTCACTCTTGCTCCCTCTCTCTCTCTCTTCTTCCATCTAAAACATTCTGAGTGAACCTGTATCTTTACTCCTGGATCTTCGTATCTGTGCTAAAGGTCAGTGAAGGTCGTTGGGGAGATAATTGGCTTGTGTTGGCTTGCAGTGCCATCGCCTGTGTGAGGGACACCACTGGGCCTTGTTTTCCAGCACCCGGGACGTGCGTTTGGGGTCCTCCTGTTCCACCTGATGAAGTCTGAGATGTACCCCCTCTAAAAGCCTTCCGTGCCCCTGGGTGGGAGAAACAGACCCATGGGGAGGCACAGTGCCCCTGACAGAGCGATCGCTCTAATGCTGAGCAGACTTCCGTTAAAGCTCGCCCACCAGACAGCCCTTAGGTGTCCGCTCCTTTGAATCAGAAAATAAATAATCTCTCAAAAGGACACACCTGCTCTAATAGCACCCTGAACACTCAGAGCCCCACCAACACACCCCCCTCACCCCTTACTCTGAGTGGGGCTAACAGCACCTGAACACTCAGAACCCCCCCCCCCCCATTACTCTGAGTGGGATTATGGGAAACGTCAGCCCTGCAGCTCGGCACTAAACACCCAGCTTTGGACATCCCTCCCTCCTGGTGCAGCCATCTTTATTCTGGTATTTAGGGGCTTGGAGACAGACGTACTGTGGACAGGTGGTCTGGGGGGGTGGGGGGGTGGGGCTGGCCCCTCCAGTCTGGAGATGGTTTCTCCGGGTTTGGCTGCTCATGTCTGTGAGGTAACTCTGCTCCCTGCAAAACACACACACAGCCTAATCCTCCTCTACCAAAACCAGCAACTTGCTGCGGCCAAACCTTTCTAATGGAGCATAATTACACTAACAAAATAAAACAAAAACAAAAGAGATAATGCTGCAGAAATTACAAACACTCAAACAAGGGAAGCTCTGGAAAACTGCTCTTTAACAAAAGCCTCGCTTTTAAGTTCTAATGAATGCCCCGCACATAGCGCACACAGGCCTACGCCAATGCTGATTCACCTAATTACGCTTACATAGAATTAATTAAAATTACATTTCAAATAAACAATGAACTATTGTTTTTATAGCAGGGCCCTACAACAAAGAAATGAGGCCAATGTAATGTTTTGTGTTAATAATGAGACCCCTCCTCCGCGGTGAAGGTGTAGAACGTGTGTGTGTGTGTGTGTGTGTTAAATCCTCCTGCATGTTCAGCCTCAGCTTCACTGCAATATACACAGAGAGAATAGGAGTGTGTGCATGCATGTGTGTGTGTCTGTTTTACCATGTCAAAATCATAGCACTCATAATTTAAGATATACAAACTATATATTATTGAGGGCACTGTATACGTAATGTAGTACTGAAGAACATAGAACTGAAGGCTGACTGGTTTGGACAGGATGAGGTTATTTGCCTTTTTAAATTAAATCCACTCTCACAAACACAGTCAGTACAACATCATACACACACTCACACACATTCATATACACGGTCAAACACAGCGCAGACACACTCTCACAAACACAGTTAAGCACAACACATAGACTCTTTCACAAACACAGCAGAGACACAGTCTTAACAGAACATGCTGATCTTTCCACTTAAGCTTAATGGTTTGCATAATTCATATTGTACCCTCCAATAATGCAGTTATGATAGTTTATGTATTCTAATCATTTCTCGTCATCACCACGCTTCTGCAAAAATCCCAGATGAGCCACAAATCCGCAGTCAAGAGCATTTTTACACACTATGTGTCTGAGAGAAATTCGGTATGGGAGTGTTGATGAATTATACAGGGTTGTGATTGGTCAGGATAGCTGTGAGCTGTGATTGGTCAGTCTGCTGTTCATGCTCCCATCATCGTTAATAACACCGTTTCATATCAGACCTCACCCAGGCCATCTTCTGCTCCTTCAGAATGAGCATCTGTTCCTCGCATCTTGGTACATTTTCAAAACCTCCATTAAATGTTCAGGACATAAGAACACCTGTTTTAAACCTGCTGCTGACCCTGATTAAAATGACCTGGCTTCGATACCTGTTATTGCAATGTCTGGGCAGGGAGATCTGTCCCTTCCTGAACTCCATAGTTTCAAAAATATTTAAAACTTTATTTCAAGGTACAGAGACAGACAATTAGATGGCGTGGACCACAGATGGCGAATCTTACCTAAAAAGGGTCGGAGTGGGCACAGGCTTTTGTTTCAGCCCAGCACCAAGACACCTGATTGTACTTATCAAGGTCTTGATTGAAGACTGTTATTAGTTAATTACTGGAATTTGGTTTCCTAGTACTTTGCTGAAACAGAAACCTGCACCCACACGACACCAAGGCTGCACCCCTCTGGACTGGACCGGCTGGTTTCTTGCAGCCTGGGCTTTCCTTCTTTGGAAATTAATATGCTGCTGTGCATGAATATTTACAGCTGCATCATCTACCTGCTGCGAGGAGTTCGGGGATAGACTGCATCCTCTCAGGGGGAAGTTTAAAAGCGGTACCAGGGACAGGATCGTTTTCGGCTCTGAAAGAGAATGTTCCGGAGGCCTAGCGGCTCCTCCTCCCCAGATTAGGGGGCGTATCTGCGTCCATTTGTGTTTTTGCTTCTCCCTTCTTACGCGGTTAAACTCTAAAAGCTTCAGTCAGGAGATGCCCCCGCACAGACACGGTGGTTTGCCCCGCCCAGTTGGCAGTGAACTGATTCTCCCTGATCCTCTCACTACCCTGCCATTCTGTCCTCATACCAGAACTGATTTCAGCTTTGTGATCACGTTCAAGATCCCCTAAAGGCTTTCCATCACTCCTTCGTCTCTCTGTCCCTCTCTCCTTCGTCTCTCTCCCTCCCTCTCTCCTTCGTCTCTCTCCCTCCCTCTCTCCTTCGTCTCTCTCCCTCCCTCTCTCCTTCGTCTCTCTCCCTCCCTCTCTCCTTCGTCTCTCTGTCCCTCTCTCCTTCGTCTCTCTCTCTCCCTCTCTCCTTCGTCTCTCTCTCTCTCTCTCCTTTGTCTCTCTCCCTCTCTCTCTCCTTCGTCTCTCTCCCTCTCTCTCTCCTTCGTCTCTCTCCCTCTCTCCTTCATCTCTCTGTCCCTCTCTCCTCTGTGCAGGTGCATTTTTTCCCTGTCTGTTTCCTCGGCCCAATGGAACGGTAGCGAGTTCACGCTATTGGGTGATATGTACAGGGACATGAGTTAATTGGTTACCAGGACGCCAGTGGCCCCGGGGGATGCTGGGATAGGTTGGCAGTTCTGCACAGTGGAGTATATGTGGGCATCAGTAACACACATTTAAATTAGTTTTCCCTATTACTGCACACACCACACACATCTACAACGCCTGCGTCAAATGTTTTATTTGGAATAATTCAACCGCAGCAGTTTGGACACCAATACAATTCCTACAGACTGCTGCTCATTAAGAACCTTTCACCCAGAATTCAGACCCGAACGGCTCCTGTGTGACTCTGCGTGACAGATAGACATGCAGCCTTGGTAATTACCTGGGACCTCTATGCCTGTCTTTCAAATCCTCCGGCATCTGAACAGTTAAAGTGAGTAAAAGGGAATTAGTGCTGACATGCTGTGGACTGCTATTCTGCTGGTGAGATTTCCACTGACTGCAGGGCCTGGAAGAGAAGCATGCTTTCCCTAAAACTTCTCTCCTCTTTTTTTATTTCAATCCCCATGACGGGCCCCTGGGGTGGAATCACAAAACTGGGCCCACATCCAGTCCGGCCCTAAATCTCTGGGTTTTTTATTTTTTAGCAGGCCCGTATTTCTCTCTTTCTTTCCAAAGCCTCTTATGGAACCGGCGTTGTGTTCGGATTTCGCTTTCAGCTGGGACGCCGTCTGCTCCGACCAATCACATCCCGCTCCCGATGTTCCGCCAGCCTGCCCATTCATAAGAGCTCTGGACGGGGAGTGCGGGACAGCGCGTGAGATTTGGAGAACTCGTGGCCTCGCGCTGGTCATTTTGCGCCCTGTCTTTGTCTGCTTTGCTTGACTAACTTTTTGTACGTCGCTTTGGATAAAAGCTTCTGCCAAACGAATGTAATGTAATGTAATGTAACTAACGGCTGCAGAAAGCCCGTTAATCCGGGAGGGGCGGGACACAATGAGCCCCGTTAGCCGAATGCTATCCAGCGCTAGCGGTGTTTTCCCGCGGCCGCCCTGTGCCAGCGTGAGGGAGGCGTGCCCTGTGCCAGCGGCAGAGGGGCAGCGGGAGGCGTGCCCTGTGCCAGCGGGAGAGGGGCAGCGGGAGGCGTGCCCTGTGCCAGCGGGAGAGGGGCAGCGGGAGGCGTGCCCTGTGCCAGCGGGAGAGGGGCAGCGGAAGGCTGGCAGATCCATTAATCCCTGAGCTCTGGAAGTGCCAAACTCCCACTGGAACGCTCCGCTCTTCCTAAACTTCTGTTCTCAACTTCCATTCTGTAACGTGTGACGTGCGTGGGGGGGATGGGGGTAGGGTCAGAGATGCCAAACTGCCAGAATTACATTTGCCGTCTAACATGCTGCAAACCAAGCGGAAATCCACTTTGGGGGCGGAAGGGGGTTCACCTGAGTCCCCACCCTCTGCCGCCACCATCTTGCATTCTTGTGCAATGTGGAGTTTAAGAACCTATTTTTAAAATATAAAAAGCTTAAATGACCTCATTTAACTTGTGTGTTGTTTTTGTAGCAATCAAACACAGTTTTAATGAAGTGAATTCTGTGCTGTTGTTTCGATATGCCACCTTTACTGTGAGAACTGGAGGAATAAATGTTACAGCAGCAAATATAATTAAAGCCAAGCAGGAATCGGTTGCCGGGGGAACGGGGTGGGTTCAGCTGATTGGCAGATGGCCGGAGGGATGGTCACCTGATTGGCACTTTTCAATCAGAAAAAATAAGAGAACACAGATTGAGAACAAATTAATTTCCAGTCAAAGGTAAAAAAGTTACTCCTTTAATTAAAACTTGTGAACTGCCCTTGCAACATTTTGTTTAATATTGATATTAATATAGTAAATTATTTCTTATGAAATGCCAATGACAGATTTCATATATTTGATTTTATGAATTTTTCACACACTGTTATTCACAACCACTTAAAGGGACATGCCAATCAAAATCCAAAAAGGTTTGATGAACAGCAAGACAGATACAAAAATGAAATATAACTATAGCTCAATCACAATGAAGTTTAGTACAAAAAGGAAAAAATGTAAGAAACATATAAATCAAGCATAGATGCCATAGAGAGGGGTCCACATTTTATATGCTGTGTGTGTGTGTGTGTGACTGTGAGTGTGTGTCATTTTGTGTATGCATGTGTGTGATTTTGTGTGAGTGTGTGTGTGTAAGTGTGTGTGATTTTGTGTATGCGTGTGTGTGTGTGATTTTGTGTGTGTGTGTGGGTGTGTAAGTGTGTGTGATTTTGTGTATGCGTGTGTGTGTGTGATTTTGTGTGTGTGTGTGTGTGTGTGATTTTGTGTGAGTGAGTGTGTGTGTGTGAGTGATTTTGTGTGTGTGTGTGTGTGATTTTGTGTGAGTGAGTGTGATTTTGTGTGAGTGAGTGTGATTTTGTGTGAGTGAGTGTGATTTTGTGTGAGTGAGTGTGTGTGTGTGAGTGATTTTGTGTGAGTGAGTGTGTGTGTGTGTGTGTGTGTGTGATTTTGTGTGAGTGAGTGTGTGTGTGTGTGTGATTTTGTGTGTGTGTGTGTGTGTGTGTGTGTGTGATTTTGTGTATGCGTGTGTGTGTGTGTGTGATTTGTGTGAGTGAGTGTGTGTGTGTGTGATTTTGTGTGTGTGTGTGTGTGTGTGTGTGTGTGAGATTTTGTATATGCGTGTGTGTGTGTGTGCGTGTGATTTTGTGTGAGTGAGTGTGTGTGTGTGTGTGTAAGTGTGTGTGATTTTGTGTATGCGTGTGTGTGTGTGTGTGTGTGTGTGTGTGTGTGTGTGAGCAGGACAGTCCCAGTTTGTGTACCTCTGCGTTTAGCCTGTAGATGTTTAAAAGTTCAATGCTGCGTGTGTGTGTGTGTGTGTGATTTTGTGTGAGTGAGTGTGTGTGACTGTGAGTGTGTGTGATTTTGTGTATGCGTGTGTGTGTGTGTGTGTGTGTGTGTGTGCGTTTGTGTGACTGTGAGTGTGTGTGATTTTGTGTATGCGTGTGTGTGTGTGTGATTTTGTGTGAGTGAGTGTGTGTGTGTGTGTGATTGTGTGTGTGTGTGTGTGTGTGTGAGAGCAGGACAGTCCCAGTTTGTGTACCTCTGCGTTTAGCCTGTAGATGTTTAAAAGTTCGATGCTGCACAAACAGCTGAGGAGACGAGCTCTTCATGAACAGCAGCGTGTTTCGGGGCTCCAGAGGGAAGCGGCGCTTAATGGATTCAGCAGCAGCAGAATAAGGAGGCCGCAGCACCTGAGATAAATATTCATCAGCGGCAGTAAGGACCCGCCTGCGCTCCCGCTAGCCCGCGCTCCCGCTAGCCCGCGCGCCACGCAGGGACCGCGTTTTAACAATCGCATTACAGCTCGCTGCTGCTGTGCAGACGGGACCCGCTTCGTTGGTGTGAAAACGCAGCGAGCTCATTCGTCCTCGGGCTGCCTAGGACAAGGAGAAATGGGCCAATTACGTGCGCCCCTGATGCCAGCAGCCCTGATAAACCGAGGCTGCAGTCAGAGCTGCCTGGCGAGACTGTAGGATGGATATTATGCAGTTTTTGGTTTCCTACACGCACACAGGGACGTGGACAGCAGGTCTGAGACTCACAGCGAACGCAGCCTGAGCTGGACCAGGCCGACACGCTGAGCGGCTGATCAGCCCTGTGTCCCAGGACGAGCTCGGCTGATTCGCCAGCGGTCACGTGCTGAAGATGTCACGATGATGTCATGCTGGCGGTGGGAGTGCAGCTGGAGGTTGCGACTCAAGCCAGTTACTTTGACCAGTCACGCGACTGGCTAAAACTTGCTGTAACCAATCATATTGCTGGTTAACAAATCTCCCCAACTGTGACATCGCTTTCCAGAACCTGTAGAGGCCAGGGGGAAGGGAGGCCACATGGAGACTGGCTGGGTTTATAAATGCACACCCAGGCACACTTCAGCTCAGCCTAATCCTGCATTTTTAATCATCTGATTCAGCCAGAATAGTGCATCATTTCAGTCTTTGGGAAATTATTTTCTGTTTTACTTACTGCTGATTATTAAAGCCGCCATATTTGCATCTGCTCCTTTTGTGTGAATGTTTGCCTTGTCCTTGAGTTGCCTTTGCTCAACCAGCTTTTAGAGAAAAGGGCACCATTTGGAAAATTTAAAATGTAAATTGAGCGTGAGGATGATTTCAATGGTGGGATTATTATAATCTTAAAGCTCACACACACACACACACACACACGCACACATGCATATTCTCACACACACACACACACACACACACACACAAACATGCTCACACACACACACACACACACACACACATCTGACACCTGACTTAATTATAGCTCTGATTATTTCCAGACTAGATATCATCTAACACCATATCAAGCCTAGTCTTGAAAATCCCCAGAGTTTCTGCCTCTACTACGTGACCTGGCAGGCTATTCCACACATTGACTAGTCTCTGTGTGAAAAAATTCTTCCTAATGTCTGCAGAATCTACCTTTTGCTAATTTCCATTTATGTCCCCGTGTTCTACTTGTATTTCTGTTGAAATCTCTTGTAGTTCACTTTGTTAATCACTTGTCAGATGGAGGAATATGCAGGACCCAGTGTGTCTATGAGTGCTCATAACCACTCTGAACCAGGACAGAGCAGACGAATGTAGGCTAATGCATGCACAGGACCATGCGGATGCAGGCTAATACATGCACAGGAGCATGCGGATGCAGGCTAATACATGCACAGGGGCATGCGGATGCAGGCTAATACATGCACTGGAGCATGCGGATGCAGGCTAATACATGCACAGGAGCATGCGGATGCAGGCTAATACATGCACAGGGGCATGCGGATGCAGGCTAATACATGCACAGGAGCATGCGGATGCAGGCTAATACATGCACAGGGGCATGCGGATGCAGGCTAATACATGCACAGGAGCATGCGGATGCAGGCTAATACATGCACAGGAGCATGCGGATGCAGGCTAATACATGCACAGGGGCATGCGATGCATTTTGATGCACAGGAGCATGCAGATGCAGGCTAATACATGCACAGGGGCATGCGATGCATTTTGATGCACTGGACCATGCGGATGCAGGCTAATACATGCACAGGGGCATGCGGATGCAGGCTAATACATGCACAGGGGCATGCAGATGCAGGCTAATACATGCACAGGGGCATGCGATGCATTTTGATGCACTGGAGCATGCGGATGCAGGCTAATACATGCACAGGGGCATGCGAGGCATTTTGATGTGACATCCACTTCATGCAGCTCTGAGCGTCGCATTAAAAATGCGCCGTTCCTTGATCTGCAAGTCATTGCAGGCATGAACTCCCAGAGCAGCATGCCATCCTCGCTCAAATAAATATTTGCTGGCCAGTCATCTCCCTTTAAATATTTCATCATCATCACTGCCTTTCCAAACACCTGAGCATTCAAATTGACTTTTTTTTTTCTAAACTCGCAGGGAGTTTTACCCATAAAACTCACTGTAAAGGAAGGAGCACACGCGCACACGCACACACACACACAAACATGCACACACACTCACACACAAATATGCACACACACACACACACACACACACACACACACAAAAACATGCACAAACGTACGCGCACACACACATGCACACACCCCAACACGCACACGCATGTATACGTACGTGCACATGCTCACACACATGCACACAAATTGTATTTTCATGATTTTATTCTGCTATTTTTTGAGATGTACTGTGCAACACAGATCCAATAGAACAAAAAAAGAGGAAAAAACAAGAATAAATGAGTTATGTTAGAAACTGTATTGATTATTTTATTTGTTCTTTATTTATTACCCATTTGTGATGGAAAATTTATTTTACTGTGCGGATAAAAGGCTAAATTGTTTATCTGATCATTTATTGGAATAAAGTAGAAATACATGACTGTATGTGATGGTTTTTTTCTATTCATTTTGAGTACTACATGTTTTTTTATCATTTCAAAAAAATATATTTGCTCTCAACTTCTATTTTTGTCTCTTTTTTTTCTTTTCTAGTTATTATTTCTGTGTGAAATGTGTGCCAATTAAATTTGAAGGGCCAATTATAAGCGTACGTTTCGCTGACTGCCTGGAGCCCTGTTGTAATGGGTTCCTCCACAGTTCCTGTTTGATTAAAATAGCAAATTCGTAGATTAACCTTTTAAACTTGTTCTCAAAAGAGACCGGAGCTTTCTAGTTTTATGAGGGGTTCTCAGTGGCAGGTGTTCAGGGGCTGTCAGATCTGGCTGTTTCTCAGACTCAGCCTGACTCGGGCAGATAGAGGGATATCTCTGAGTGTTGGGTGTCCCTTACAGACTGAACATCACTCGGGTTTGTCACTCATGGCGGAAGCGTTCCCCCGCTATGTGTACAGACGGACGCTAACACGAACGCTTCAGTGACCGATCAGTCACGCAGTTAAATATAAATCGTATTGTAGTGATTTTGTTCAAAGGCAGAGCAGGCGAACCATGTCCATGGCGTTTATTAGACCGTGGAGAAATCAATGCAAGCAGCACACTTACAAGACTGGCCTCAAACTACGGCTGCACGCTCTATTTATACAGCGAATGTATGCAAATTTAAATGCGCTTCATAATCAACCAATCAGAAGCTAGCTGTACACTACAGCAGCGAACACACCCAAAAATAAATATTTCAGTGCACAACACTATGAACAAACCACGGCGGCTAGCTAACTTAACCGCCGCGACACACATACACTCTTTTATTCATGTAGAACTGGGTAGGTCTTAATGTGTACAATTGTATTTCTCACACCTGTGAGTTTGACCACACCTGTCCGTCATCCTTCCCAGCAGCCTGTGCTCAGTCAGAAAGCCTCACGGGCCTTCTTGCGCGAGCAGATGTACTCTGTCAGTTTCCCTCAGTCTGTGGAGTGGGGAAAGCACAGATGTTATTGCAGGAGGCATGCTAGGCCTGGGCTTACTGTCCTAATGACACAGCTGCATCAGGGAGCAGCAGGGAGCTGGGCTGCATCAGGGAGCAGCAGGGAGCAGGGCTCCGGGGAGAGACGCTCGTTTCTAAGCTCGCGATCGGCACGGACGCTCCAGATTTACTCTGTGTGGGCGCGGTTCTGCAGTCCTTAAATCAAGCGGATCCGACTCAGCACCACACGCACACGGGCCCAGACTTCTCCACCCCACTTAATCACTTCCATATTTCACACACTTGGGAATTTATTTATTTATTTATTATTTATTGTCGTCTATAAATCACGGTAGAAACTTGACTTTTTGCCTCTGTGTGAAATACATAATATTTTGCAGCTGTGAATTTTGGTGAAAGGATTATGAGTGCATCTGTAAATATCCAAGGCAGACGAATAAAGTTGGTTGGAAATAATGCCAAAAGACGCGAGGCTGGCCACAGACAGGGAAATCAGGGAGAAATCACTGCTCATAAAAATTATTTTAACACTGCTTATGAACAGTGTTATACAAGGCTTTTAACACTGCTTATGAACAGTGTTATACAAGGCTTTTAACACTGCTTATGAACAGTGTTATACAAGGCTTTTAACACTGCTTATGAACAGTGTTATACAAGGCTTTTAACACTGCTTATGAACAGTGTTATACAAGGCTTTTAACACTGCTTATGAACAGTGTTATACAAGGCTTTTAACACTGCTTATGAACAGTGTTATCAAGGCTTAACACTGCTTATGGACAGTGTTATACAAGGCTTTTAACACTGCTTACGAACAGTGTTATACAAGGCTTTTAACACTGCTTATGAACAGTGTTATACAAGGCTTTTAACACTGCTTACGAACAGTGTTATACATGGCTTTTAACACTGCTTACGAACAGTGTTATACAAGGCTTTTAACACTGCTTATGAACAGTGTTATACAAGGCTTTTAACACTGCTTACGAACAGTGTTATACAAGGCTTTTAACACTGCTTACGAACAGTGTTATACAAGGCTTTTAACACTGCTTACGAACAGTGTTATACAAGGCTTTTAACACTGCTTACGAACAGTGTTATACAAGGCTTTTAACACTGCTTACGAACAGTGTTATACAAGGCTTTTAACACTGCTTACGAACAGTGTTATACAAGGCTTTTAACACTGTGCTTATACACAGTATTACCCCACCCTTCTGCCCCAACCTAGCACCCTTTACTGATAAGTTATTTCTGTCAATACAGGCAACCCGATGGAGGAGACCCCGCCCCTGATGGATGAGACCCCGCCCCTGATGGATGAGGCCCCGCCCCTGATGGATGAGACCCCGCCCCTGATGGAGGAGACCCCGCCCCTGATGGATGAGACCCGCCCCTGATGGATGAGGCCCCGCCCCTGATGGATGAGACCCCGCCCCTGATGGAGGAGGCCCCGCCCCTGATGGATGAGGCCCCACCCCTGATGGATGAGACCCCGCCCCTGATGGATGAGACCCCTGCCCTGGAGCTCAAGCTTCTCCACACGGCTGGAAAATCAGCAGCACAGACTGGTGAGCCGCCCAGAATCCAGTCTGTTAACAGAAAAATCAATCACCATGGCAACAGGGCTCCCCCTCCACTGGTGTCCCAGCAAATTAAGCGAGGGGCCCAGATCAAGCTCAAGCACCAGCAGCAGGGGCTGCTGGGATTAGGGGAAATGGGAAAGAATTCAATTACAATTAGGCGAGAGATCCATCACTCCGCAGCCAATCAGAGAGGGGATGAGCTCCATGAAAATGTCAGAAAGCTGTCATTAACGGAGCTGCATCTGACCCGTGCTCAGTGTGACTCATCAGTCCCTCTGCACCTGATGCTCTTCACACCTGCTTCGTCAGAAGCACTGAAACCACAATTTAGATTATATTTCAAAATGAACCTCAATGTGTGAAAACAGTTAGGAATAAGGGCTGCTTGGTAATTAATGCTTGTTTTATATTATACAGTAGAGTGAGTGGGCTGATCTTTTCCCAGGATGCATTCTGTTCCATGTGCCCCATCTGTGAAAGCGACTCGTTAGCCCGCTGCGTGCTCCAGCGGGTCCTAATGTGCCCGTGTGACAGGATGAAAGCCTAGAGACGAGAACACAAAGACACAGCATGTGTGTCTGGGGCGATTATGTGGAGAAAATAGTGCCAATAGACTTCAGTGATAAGTGCCCATTCAGGTGACAGCGTCTGAGTTCTTCGTGATAATGTAATAAAATACAGTAAGGCAACACATTTAAAAGGCAGATAAAGGCATTATCTTTACATGATGTCAAACCTGTAGAACATGACAACACTGCATTGCCATTCTAGAGGTAATGGCAACCCAGGTCCTGGAGAGCTGCAGGGTCTGCTGGGGTCTTTAGCCCTGGTCCTGTTTTGTTTTCGTGAACAAACAACCAATTAAGAAACCAGATGACATAAGATATCTGTGTAATTTACTGCTTTAATTATAAGCTAAATTAACTTTTGCATTCCTTAAAGTAAAACCTTGGAGTGGTGATGGACAACAGACTGTCCCTCTCCCAGAACATCACGGCGGTGAGTCGAACGTGCAGGTTCTTCCTGTACAACATCCGGAGAATCCGCCCCTTCCTCACCACCTACGCAACCCAGCTCCTGGTTCAAGCGATGGTCCTGTCCCGCTTGGACTACTGCAACTCGCTACTGGCTGGTCTGCCAGCATCCGCCATCAGACCCCTGCAGCTCATCCAGAATGCTGCAGCGCGTCTGGTCTACAACCTCCCCAGACATTCCCATGTCACCCCCCTGCTCACTGACCTCCACTGGCTGCCTGTTATGGCTCGCATCAAATTTAAGTCCTTGGTGCTTGCATACCAGGCAGCTAAGGAGTCAGCACCAGGGTACATTCAGAGGATCATCAGACCCTACACACCAGCCAGACCTCTCCGTTCTGCCACCTCTGGACGCTTGGCACCTCCCCCTCTTCGCGTCTGCACTTCCCGCTCCCGCCTGCTGTCTGTCCTGGCCCCTCGCTGGTGGAATGACCTCCCCGTGATGGTTAGAACAGCAGAGAATCTCACCACTTTCAAACGCAGACTGAAGACTCATCTCTTCAGGCTGCACCTCTCCCCACCCCTCCCTAGCCTATAGTTCAGCTCATTGTACCTAGCTAGGATAATTTGATTGTTAGTGTATCTGGCAGGATTGTTTTTGTATGATTAGGTGTGATTCCAGTGCTAGTTTGTACTAGGTAGGATTCTTGCTTGCTGAACAAGCTTACTCTACAGGGTTGGAGTCCTGATCGATGTGGTCACTTCTGGCACTACGATCCTTACTTCACTCTAGTGTTTCTTTTGCGCCTCTACATCATGAAACCTATGCACTTGTTGTACGTCGCTCTGGATAAGAGCGTCTGCTAAATGCCTGTAATGTAATGTAATGTAATGTTCTCCACTTTTCTAAATTGTTCTTGTGTGTGTGTGTGTGTGCGCGTCTTGACCTGTTTCTGTTTAAGGCACTAAGACTTTTTTAAAGCTAAGAAATGATTGGTGACTCTTATGCTTCAATTGTCAAGACCCAAGACAAAAATACAGCACGAATTTCACCCCACAGCAGCCCTGTCTATTCATTACTACATGGAGATTTTTTGAGCAAAATTTTTTTCATTGGCTTTATTTATTTTGAATATTTTCTTCAAGCAGTTTATTCTTAGGTATGAGTGTTCTCTGAAGTTATGTGGACTGGGTCGGTAACAGAAACAGATCATCTGGTAAACTTTGGTCTGTATGGTTCATCTCTACTGCAGCTACAACCTCCATCTCTACTGCAGCTACAACCTCCATCTCTACCTCTGTATCACTTATACGTCCTACAGAAAATCTCTTTTCACTTATCAACTTTAGTTTCTTAGAGGGGAATGCAGGATGGTGAGATCTGACAACCGCAAAGCCATTGTAACATCCCATATTTCCCATAACCCCCTTGGCTGCCTAACCCATTCAAGCATCCCAGTTTCCATGACAATGCTGCCCTTGTCTTGTCCTTTAGTGATGTAGGAGTGACTTGAAAATCTCACCCAAGTTCACGACAAACAACCAAAAAAAGAACTTGCTTAACTGAGGTATCAACACATTTTAATCATCTTCCAATTTTACACCCATAATGAAAGCTGAAAGCTCTGGTGTATCACTGCACTACAGACCTGGTGTGTGAAAACTCACTCACAGTCTCTCTCTCTCGCTCTCTCACACACACACAGCCAATCACACACACACACACACAAGCAAGCAGACCCACACAGATTCACGCATTCTCATGCACATACACACATGCACACACAAGCAGACACACAGATTCACACACTCATGCACAAACACACATAGTTCTATTCGAACTCGACAATTTAGGGGGTGTGAAGAAATTTGAAAGAGTCCAAACTGGATTTGGTAAGTCAGATTCACGTATGTAGTGCAAGATGGTCTGGTGTGTGGGTGGTGCTAATCACCGATAGAAAATTGGGCACCATTTAAGGTCTGTGGCCCCAGACCACCACACCCTGCGTGCTGTCCAAGTGGACCCAGGGGGGCTGGATACCTACCCTGAGCAGACTGTTCGTTAACACCGCAAGGTATCCCAGTCTGCTACTCATTAATGAGCGGACAGGCAAACAATCGAACGGACGAACGGCCGGCCGAACAGCCATGCAATTGGACGATCGAATGGTCGGGCATGTGACCACACGAAGCGACTCAAAAGCACGAGCCGACGGACAATCGAATGCCTGAACGAATGACCGCACGAACGCTCTAACCAGGGGACGGGTCTAGTGCCGTGCATTACGTCACCTCCCAGAGGCCCTGGGTGGGGGTCCGCGTCCAGCGGGTGGTCTCGTGCCCCAAGTGTTACCAGTCGAGTAAAGCCTCAGATACTGGAACCCTTCAGGAAACCATCAGGCTTCTACTGGGTTGGACCCCCGAGGATTTATAGCATTCCTGCGGATAATCTCACTTGCCAGATCAATGGAGGCATGGAGACGATCAGGCTTCTACAGGAAGTATGCTTCCCCTTAATTTTTGGTCCCTCAGCTATCCCTGGTTTTATTTAGGTCGATTTGTTTCATTCATGTTATTTTAGTTTTTAAAAATTCGATTAATTTTATGGTTATGTTTACGTCTTAACTTTGTATTCTTTCAGGCAAAAAAAACGGTTTGTTTCTATCTGTTATCGTTATCGAGATATTAACGTTTAAAGTTATGAATGAGCGTTTATCCCATAATCCTTTGTTTGTTTCGTTAAGGCTATGTATTAGATTTTCCACAGGTTTAACACAAGCATTGGTGGCTCAGCGGTAGAGCTCCTGTCCCCCGCATGAGAAACTGGGTTCGAACCCTGGCCAATGCCCACAACATATGTATTTTTTTATTTTTTATTGTTTATTTAAATAAACGCTCCAGGTCTATTTTACATATTATATTATTCTTATAAGGTTATGTTGTTATTTAATTCGTATTATTAAGGTTCAATTATCGGTTTTTAAATTGTCGGTTAAATAGGTTATTTAAATTATCGGTTTAATAGGTAATTTATGAGATATCATCCTTGAGCCTTTGTGATTATTGAGAGAGTGCTACATCCGATGGCTCTGGCTGGGTTAGGATGTGGAATATTACAATGGCTCCCCCCATCACAGTACATGGACTGCGTGGTTGGTCGGGGGAGACCAAGGGCAATGCACAGGCCTACGCCTGTCGAGCACAACTCTCAGTCTTCCTGTAATCCGGGATGAAGGTTTGCGAATTTAACGGGAGTATGTTCTGGTGAGAAAGAGAGGAGTCTTTCACCGCGGGATTGCGCTGGCTACTTTCCATTGTCTTTGGACAATACACTCGACCAGCCCACCTCCATGCTACCATGTACGCGATTTTATGTTTTAACGAAAGGGTGATTATGGTGAGCACAATAGGAACCATCACGTTCCAGGTGACCAGACGGCCGGAAGCATGGACGACCGATCGATCGAGTGGGCAGGCAATGGGACGGGCAAACGGCCAAGTATGCAACCAGACAGACTGACTCAAAAGCATGAACCGGCAAACGGACGGACCGGCGGGCGATCGGACGCCCGACGGGGCTTCGCACTCGACCAGTCAACCTCTACGCTAACATGCACAACGTTAACCATTTAACGGGAGGATGAACATAGGGAGAGCAAACAGGGAATGAGCCGCGAGATTGCGCTGGTCATTCTCAGTGCCTGACTGGGCATTATACTCACATGTTCAATCTTCATAATACAGTTTAAGTAGTTGGAGGGCGAGCAGGTGAGGATTTTTTTCATATTAACTTTACAAATGTTGATTTTGCAACAATTTATATTGATTTGCTAGATCATTTATAAGGTTGTTATTTATTAAATACTTTAAATGACGTTAAATGTCACAGCACACACAAGCAGACACACACAGATTCACGCATTCTCATGTGCAAACACATACGCACACACATGCACACACAGCACATTGTTTGACTAATTGCCTAATTGCTGAGAATAAAGGGTTGATAAACAGGAACTGTCTAATCCCAGCATGACGGGGTCCTCCAATCAGAGCGGACAGTGTGGGCGGAGCCTGGGCTGATGGATGGGTCTGTCCTCAGTATTCTAATTATCCCAGAAGGCCTCTTTCTTGCTGGCAGGTCCTCGTTAGTCACTGTCTAATTGCAAAGTAACAAGCTGTTTTTCCATTTAATTCTATTTATAGGCAGGTGTCTGCCCCCCAACCCCCCCCCCCCGCCCCCCCGTCCCCCACAGCTCAGCTAGAAGAGGCTGAAATTACACCCAAAATTCCCCCATTAAAGGCTGTGATGGTCACATATGAAATATATACTGTACACACAAAAACATGCCACCAGTGCAGGATGGAGAGGACTGTGGAGTATTCTGTTACTACGGCGATGCTGACATTTATGCTACAGTGTTAAGTGTGTTATAATGGGCTCCAGCTATACATTTTTCTTTTTTTTCATCATAAGCTGCAGGTTGCATATGGACAGGAAAAAATATATAAAGAAGTGTTGTTTTCTCTTGTTGCCATTGGCGACAGGGAAAGAGCAGGCCCTATAAACAGGAAAAGAGCACAGACACATCTGCAGAACAGACACATCTGCAGCCTGCCTTATCCACAGACCAGCACAGAACAGACACATCTGCAGCCTGTCTCATCCACAGACCAGCGCAGAACAGACAAATCTGCAGCCTGCCTCATCCACAAACCAGCACAGAACAGACACATCTGCAGCATAGACACATCTGCAGCCTGCCTTATCCACAGACCAGTGCAGAATAGACACATCTGCAGCACAGACACATCTGCAGCCTGCTTCTTCCACAGACCAGTGCAGAACAGACACATCTGCACCCTGGATTAATCCACAGACCAGTGCAGAACAGACACGTCTGCACCCTGGATTAATCCACAGACCAGTACAGCCACTGTTCTGTCTAAGAGGCTATGACACGGTCCGCAGAGGATCTCAATTTTTGCTCTGCAATAATTTTCTCTTACAATGTCCTTTTAATAACATTGTAATGACGTTATGGGCTGGACACAGACGGCAAGCCAAACTCATTCACTGAGTAAATGCATTTTAAATCGCAAATGAACATCAGCTCCCTGGTAACAGTGCAGAAACCAATTTGCTTTATGTTTAATTTATACATTAGAGAGGACAATGGGAGAGAGGCTCTCTGCTTGTCAGAAGCTGTAATGCTGATTACAGGTATTGTGGTGGAAGAATGCAGACAAACCTGGGATGGAGTCTTCTGAGCTTGCTCCTTATGGGCCCTACTGCAGAATTAGCTCCTTATATGGGCCCTACTGCAGAATTAGCTCCTTATATGGGCCTTACTGCAGAATTAGCTCCTTATATGAGCCTTACTGCAGAATTAGCTCCTTATATGGGCCTTACTGCAGAATTAGCTCCTTATATGGGCCTTACTGCAGAATTAGCTCCTTATATGGGCCTTACTGCAGAATTAGCTCCTTATATGGGCCTTACTGCAGAATTAGCTCCTTATATGGGCCTTACTGCAGAATTAGCTCCTTATATGGGCCCTACTAGAATTAGCATTAGCATACCTTCCTGAGGTTTGGTGTGTGTGCGTGTGTGTGTGTGAATGAGTATAAGGTTTTGTGTGTGTGCGTGTGTGAATGAGTATAAGGTTTTGTGTGTGTGAGTGTGTTTGCATGTGTGTGCGTGTGGATGAGTATAAAGTTTGGTTTGTATGTGTGTGTGTGTAACTGAGTATAAGGTTTGGTGTGTGTGCATCTGTATGCGTGTGTGTGTGTGTGTGTGTGTGTACAGGAGTATGAGGTGTGATGCAGATGGTGGCCACTGATCACATGGCATACAGACAAGATCAGCTCCAAGAGGACATTTAGCTTACTGCCTTTAATTCACCATTCAGCCCTGTAACCGAAAATCAACCCAAAACCCTTATTAAAACTATTAGAGTGAAAACAAGAAACAGAATACTCCACTGGCCAGGGCAGGGAATAAAATTCAAAATAACTGCAAATGAACTCATCAGCAGCCATTCAGAAACAGGTCTCTCCGGGCCTGGGAGCAAAGCTCTTATAAGGCCCAATGATTATGTAATGGGCAGCAGCTGTGGTGATTATAATGAGCCCCAGCTGCCACCCTGTCTATGACTGAAGCCGGTGCTGTCCATGGTGCTACAGCTCTCCTGTGAGCTGAACCAGCGCTGTCCATGGTGCTGCAGCTCTCCTGTGAGCTGAACCAGCGCTGTCCATGGTGCTGCAGCCTGTGAGCTGAACCAGCCCTGTTCATGGTGCTGCAAGTCCTTTGTGAACTGAGCAAGTGCTGTCCATGGTCTGGCTCTCCGATTGGCTCTGCTGTCCTGTACCATCTTTTCCATCTGATTAACCATTGTAAAAAAATATGGAAAATATTCAGCAAAAATATTGCCTTTCACATGACTGTATGTACTGGTTCAGAAGTTTTGTTGACAATTTCCAAAAGGTTTTCTATCGGAGCAATTAAAAATTTTACATCTGTATAAAAGTACCGGTGTTTGAAGAACGTTTGTTATAAAGTTTACTGACACTCAGGTGTGGAAAACTACAGCACGGGTGGCGCATGCATTCTCTACAGGTGCATGGACTGCATGCCTCAGTGCACTGGGCATGCTCAGTCAGTACCTCCCTGAGGAGGCCCTGACAGTCCACTAAGAATCCTTAGCAGCCATCTGGCGCACCCAGGAGGATTATGGGTAAAACCTGCATGTATGAGGGGACAGCCTTGCTCCATCTGCTTTGTGATGGCTTTTCTGAGAGACTCAGTCAGCGTCGGCCTTCACTGAATGCAGAATACCATCTTCCTCTTCAGAATGAAAGGATCATTTATTTTTACAAAAAAAATGCATGTTTTTTTTCTTTTCATTAAACTGATAAGACATCTGTGGAATTTTTCTCAGATCACATGAAACAACTGCATCATATCCAAGACCCGCTCACGCACAATCACATGGAACAACGGCATCGTATCCAATAACAGGATACTGGGGCTGCAGACTGGGGTCATCCAAAAACACAGACTGACACTGCCACTGACTCTTTCCCTAGCTTCTAAACATAACCCTAATCCCAAATACACACACTTTCTGTTTTCCCAATCACAACAATAATTCCAGCTCTAAACATTATTTCTTGAACTACACCATATAAGGTGCACTGGTCCAGACAGGACTCTGTGATATAAGCTAGATTAGCACCACACATTTATAGCGTAACAAACCCACACACATCTAGTGGCTCATTTCCCTAACCAGGGAACTGAAGCATTAGACATATTGGGCCTACAAACAAACCCAAACTGATACTGGGAGATGGAGGGAGGACAGATAAACACTAGAACACGAAATTAAGCACAAGTTTCCTGGAGGGCTTCAGCAGAAATAAACATTTTGTACAGGAGAAATGAACATTTCCACTCACTACGGAAAATCTGAATGAAGAGGGAACACATTTCTTTCTCGAAGTGGAAATATTGAGAGTAGCTTCAAAAATATTGCTTCTCCAAACTTGAACTAAATGCTAAGCCGAACCCTACCCCTAAATCAAACTCAAAGCTTTGTTTTTTCTGTGATGCGTTTGCAGGTATGATATTGTGCATTTCCTGGGCTGTGTCTGGGTCTCGCTAATTTTTGATGTGTGATGTTTAGTTGTCTCCATCTCTAGTAGACTTTGCTGCGGATTAGGATGCAATAGGATGCAAGTTGCACACATTACAATACGACTTAATACGACCTAATCATCGCTTTGCAACAAAGGGAATAGGCTGTATTACTGCAGCTTTTGCCTATCACAGTCTATTGTGATGATATGCGGATATGTGGAAATGGAGCAGCAGTAAATCCGGAGGTTTTGCTTGATCGGTGAAGCCACTGACAGCTCCTGTCAGCATGAAACACCGAGAAGACCTCCTGAGGATGCAGGGACACCTGAGAGAGGGCAGGCAGGTAGAGAGCAGGCAGGCAGGTAGAGAGCAGTTATTTATTTGTGTGGTATTGTGTGGAGTATTTTAATTTTATGCGTACTGTTAACCAAGGCCTTGTAGAACTATTTTCTAAAGCCATCTATCTCACGCTGTGCTGTGTATAATCAATAAATATTGCAAAATTTAAATTCTGTTTCGCAGTTTATTTTCCTGAATGATCTTATGCAGTTGATTTAGATAGAAATCTATGATATACAAAAACAAGGAGACATCAGATTAACCTGCCGTAAATAAAACTATGTAACATCTGAGGCTTATATTTAAAATAATGAAATAAATCAAAGGGTACCAAAAACTATAAGGCACCTACATTATATACATAAACCCAAAATACACACACTCACACACATAGACACCCACACACACAGACACACAGACACCCTCACACCTACACACACACACGCACGCACAATAATCCGTACAGGCCCTGCTTACTGAGTTTAGGACAGTACAAAGATCTCGTGGGTCACTCTTATGTAGAAAGGGAATAAAAGCATTAATGAATTAAAGCAGATTTTGTGCTGCCTTCATGGGATCCTGGGGTCTCTTGCAGGTGCTGAATTAAGGGCCCAGTCAGGGTGCAGCGGGAGGATTAGAGATAGCCTGCTAATTACCTGGACCTGCGCGTTAGGCCAGGTAATCTCCCTCAGCCACACATCCCCTATCAGCGACCCACCGTCCCCTCTCTCTTTCCAAACACACACACACTAACACACCATACACACACTACCACACACTAACACACCATATATACACACACACACACTAACACACCATATATACACACACACACACTAACACACCATACACACACTACCACACACTACCACACCATATATATACACACACACACACACACTAACACACCATACACACACTACCACACACTAACACACCATATACACACACACACACACACACTAACACACCATACACACACTACCACACACTAACACACCATATATACACACACACACACGCACACTAACACACCATACACACACTACCACACACTAACACACCATATATATACACACACACACACACACTAACACACCATACACACACTACCACACACTAACACACCATATATACACACACACACTAACACACCATATACACACACACACACACGCACACACACATACACGCACACTAACACACACTAACACACCATACACACACACACTAACACACCATTCAAACTACCACACACTAACACACCATATATACACACACACACACACTAACACACACCATACACACACAGTAACAGACCAAATACATACACACACACACACACTACCAAACACTAACACACCATATACACACACACTTACACACCATACACACACTCACGCACACACACACAAACCCACACACACACACCCACAGACACCCTCTACACACACACACACACACAAACCCTATTCACACACACACACCCTCTAAATACACACTGACACACACACACACACACCCTATACACACACACACACCCTCTCCATACACACACACACACACACACACACACCCCTATCCTCTCACAGTACACAAGGCCGCTCCAGATGCTGGGGGTAAATATGAATTGCTGGCAGTAAAACGGGGGCCTACCAGGTGGAGAGAAAGATGCCCCGCTCGCACTGGCCTGACAGGTGAGGGGGGAAAGGAGGGGGTGCAGGTCTTGGTGGATAAGAGAGGGTGCAGGTAGGGGGTTTGGGAGTGCAGGTCTAGGCGGGTAAGAGGGGTGCAGGTGGCGAGAGGGGTGCAGGTAGGGGTTTGGGGTGCAGGTCTGGGCGGGTAAGAGGGGGTGCAGGTAGGGGGTTTGGGGGTGCAGGTCTGGGCGGATAAGAGGGTGCGGTGGCGGTAAGGGGTCAGGTAGGGGTTTGGGGTGCAGGTCTGGGCAGGGTAAGAGGGGGTGCAGGTAGGGGGTTTGGGGTGCAGGTCTGGGCGGATAAGAGGGGGTGCAGGTAGGGGGTTTGGGGATGCAGGTCTGGGCGAGTAAGAGGGGGTGCAGGTAGGGGGTTTGGGGGTGCAGGTCTGGGCGGGTAAGAGGGGGTACAGGTAGGGGATTTGGGGGTGCAGGTCTGGGCGGGTAAACCATTTCAGCTGCAGAAGGCTTTTTTTTCACCTGCCTTCATGGACTGCCACAGGGAGAAGACATGAAATTATGCTTTTACTAGCAAGGAAATCAAAGTTAATTTCCTCTACTGCTATTGCCCTTGGTCCCAACCTTCATAAATATTCATAAGCCATCAAACTATAAGAACATCTTGCCTTGGCTGACGGACAGAACTTTTAATGTTACAAATATAGAGATGACTATCTTATTTTACATTCCTCTTCTCTGTCTCTCTCGCACACACACACAAACCCTCTACACACACACACAATTGCTATTCAGTGATGCTGATTCTCTTAACAGAAATCTTCTTATTGAATTATGAATAATTTGATCTTGAAATTTGTAGTTCTGTGGTTTCTTTTTGCTATTATGTAGCCCCCTTGTTAATGTTGCAATGATCAAATACAAGGACGCGTTTTCATGCTCATGAATGCATACACACACACATACTCACAGGCATGCACACTAGCACACACACACAAACACACAGCATCAGAAATGATTGGACACTTTTTTTTACTTTTATTCCAAAAAAGCTTTAAAATAGATTTCAGTAAAGTAGAATAAGTTTAGACAGAATGCAAAGCATCATATACACACATAAAATACTTTTTATATATTGCAGACCAGCATGTCAGGTTTATATTACATATGTACAGTACAATGTGTATGTAAACTCTTTACAGCTGTTTTTAATTAAATTTACAAAAGTTTTTTTTTTTTTTTGTATTCACTAGTATTTTTTTATTCCATGATAATGAGACAAGCCTTTCAATGCCTGTCTTTTTTTTCTTAATTACAAATGTATCTTCAATAATAAAAATATATCTCTTTACAAAAAAAGCTCATTTCTCCACTCTCACACTTTGACAAACCTTTCCCCCGTCACCCAGTTCTGCTGTCTCTGCGTCACCCAGTTATGCTGTCTCTGCGTCACGCAGTTATGCTGTCTCTGCGTCACGCAGTTCTGCTGTCTCTGCGTCACGCAGTTCTGCTGTCTCTGCGTCACGCAGTTATGCTGTCTCTGCGTCACGCAGTTCTGCTGTCTCTGCGTCACGCAGTTATGCTGTCTCTGCGTCACGCAGTTCTGCTGTCTCTGGTCACGCAGTTCTGCTTCTCTGTCACGCAGTTATGCTGTCTCTTAATTGCTGTCACGCAGTTTCTTGCTCTTGCTCCACCACGTTTGCTGTTCTGCGTCACGCAGTTCTGCTGTCTCTGCGTCACGCAGTTCTGCTGTCTCTGCGTCACGCAGTTCTGCTGTCTCTGCGTCACGCAGTTCTGCTGTCTCTGCGTCACGCAGTTATGCTGTCTCTGCGTCACGCAGTTATGCTGTCTCTGCGTCACGCAGTTCTGCTGTCTCTGCGTCACGCAGTTCTGCTGTCTCTGCGTCACGCAGTTCTGCTGTCTCTGCGTCACGCAGTTATGCTGTCTCTGCGTCACGCAGTTATGCTGTCTCTGCGTCACGCAGTTCTGCTGTCTCTGCGTCACGCAGTTCTGCTGTCTCTGCGTCACGCAGTTCTGCTGTCTCTGCGTCACGCAGTTCTGCTGTCTCTGCGTCACGCAGTTCTGCTGTCTCTGCGTCACGCAGTTCTGCTGTCTCTGCGTCACGCAGTTCTGCTGTCTCTGCGTCACGCAGTTATGCTGTCTCTGCGTCACGCAGTTCTGCTGTCTCTGCGTCACGCAGTTCTGCTGTCTCTGCGTCACGCAGTTATGCTGTCTCTGCTTCAACGCGCCATTTTGGTCAAAGGAACCGCTAGGCAGCTTGCTCAGAGTGAGACTGCGCTCGATGGTAAAATCCGTCCCGGGTTTTCAGTCTCACTCTGAAGTGCAGAAGAGAGAGCTCCTTCACTCATGTGTCATGTGCACCAGGTAAAGATTAAAAAACAAAAATGAAACTGGAACACCGACAAGGCAGACATCGGCAGTCCTTCCGTGTGTGTGTGTGTGTGTGTGTGGGTGGGTGTGAGGGTGTGTGTGCTTGCGTGCATGTGCATGTAAAATAAATAAATAAATACAGATATTAGTAAATTTCAGCAGAACATTAATTAATAAAACTCACACAACATTTCAGGAGTTTAAAAACATAAGAAAAAGAAAAGCTGAACCATCGGTCTTCCCACTGAACTCATGCAAGGTCGTGACAGTCGTGCTCCACACCTCACTGCTATTGGCAGCCGAGCCCTGAGCTCCACCCACTTTTTTTATTGGAATATTATTGGACGGATGACCAATGGAACTGGGGGTGGGGGTGGGGGGGGGGGGGGGCATCCTGACATTTCTAAAACTTTGGCAGAAGGGGAAGGGAGGGGTGGTCTCATCAACACTGCATAGAGGAAAAGCTAAGCATCACAGACAGATAATGAGGATGATGATTAAGATGATGATGATGATGGTACAGACGCTGAAATTCATTACGATGATGATGATGTTGATGATGATGATGATGATGATCCAGATGCTGAAATTCATTATGATGATGATGTTGTTGATGATGATGATGATGATGATGATGTTGATGATGATGATGATGATGATAACGTTGATGTTGATGATGATCCTCATTATCAGCATCATCACCATCACCATCATGCTGATGATTATATACCACTTTATGTGGCAAAGATTTTAAGTTAAGTTACAACGTGTGTTATCTTCTTGAACTCGGGTTTGCTGCGGCGAGCTTTGATTTCTCAGCCTTGAGGAGTCCTGGATGTCGCCCTTACTGCCAGCACAAAATCAAAGGCTCAACTGAGCAAAGGACCAGAGCAGGAAATTTAGAGCTGAGATTTAAAATCCCACCGACAGCTGTGAAAAACCGTCTCAAACCTCATCAGCACCGCGCACAGAGAGGAAAAGCGATAGCATTATCACTCCACTGCTCTTATTGTTTCTGACTCTCTATCTATTGTTTTCAGCTAGGCTCTGAAATGAGAAACTCCTATACCCAACCCCAAGATCTCTGTGTCTCCCTGACCCAACTACACGCACACAGCCACATTATTAATCCAACTACACACACGCACAGCCACAGTATTCACCCAACCCAACACACACACAGCCAAATTATTAACCCAACCCAACACACACAGCCACATTATTAACACAACTACACACACACACACACAACCACACTATTAACCCAACCCAACTACACACACAGCCACATTATTAACTCAACTACACACACACAACCACATTATTAACCCAACTACCCAACTTCAGGTGATATACTGGCATTATGGCCAGCAGGAAATGAGGATCATTTGCAGAAGGATGTTAGTTTTACTGGACTAAGACCAGCTCCTAATGTTAGTGTTACGGGATTGTGCCCAGCTCTCTCACATAGATCAGGCTTTACATTATTCATTTATACTGCTGCATGCTAACCACAGTCATCCAGCTCAAAGTCTTTCTCTCTCTCTCCCTCTCTCTTACACACACACACACACACACACACACACACCTGGGTTCAAGCCCAGTGTTTTATCCACCAGGATTTGGGATCAAATCCATTTCCACTCAAACGGGTTCATAAATGAGCTGAAGCTGTTCAGTTGATGAAGTGAATTCTAATTCATTTCCCGGATTAAACCAAAATGACCCCCAGCCACGCCGTCCGCTCCACCGTGGTGCCGATGGCTCTTATCTCCTGTCCGTGCACTGTCTGCCACACAGAGAAGCCGCCAAACCCCTCCTCCCAAGGAGCTTCTAAACACCTCTTCTGGCACAAGACAAAAAAACCACAGCTCTAATGACCCGACACCCATTAGAGATTCAAAGAAAAAGAAAAAAAAAATGAGCACAATATGTGTAGATTCACTGGGGCGTGAGATGAATCAAAAGCCTCGTAGAGCCCGTTCCCCTAATTCCCCCGTTTTGGCAGAGGAACAGACAGCGAACCCAAATCCAGACCCTCCTGCGCAAAGAGCTGGGTCCAATAAGAGAGGATGCTAACGACCCGCGGCGACGCGTCTCGCCACTCCGTTCTAAATCAATTATCCGCACGCGCCCGCCACCGACGCACCGCACGCAAGGGGGCACTAACGGATGGCGAATAACCGTCAGTCTGCAGACTCCTCCGCAGAGCTTTCCCGTCCCTCTGCCCGAATAAAAAAGCTCGTTCGGCGTGTGGGTGAGCGTGCGGTGCTTCTGAGGAGCACAGACAAAGCTGAGCCGGGATGGGCAGCAGACCGGAATCACACGGGATCATGGGAATAATTCCCGAAGTTCCCCTCCTCTTTATAGCGCTCCCCGGTCCCGAGCTCTCATCCCGGGCGAGGGAGGGTCAAATCCCGATTAAAGCCTCAGACGGGTAACCCCCTTACCCCCATCCAGCCTGAGGGGAACAGCCCCGTCCCGACAGAACCAATCACAACAAAGCAAATTCAGCACAACCACATTATCGCAATCCAAATAACAATTCTAATTAAGATCAGGCAAAGCTTCAAAGCGAAGAGAACACGCCGATGCGCTATCCGTAAGCGCTAACTGTAACTAACGGCGGGCTCGACAGAGCACCACCTCCTCACTGAACACAAACAAATACGCAAAGACATCGGAGTAAACTTCTTCCCAAGCTGCAAAACACCGCGTCCAGACTTCCCCAGTCTGCCCGAGCCGAAACCCAGAGCAGGCTGGGGGGTGGAGACTCGGGGGCCTGCGGGGAGAAGGCATTCATCTGCAGCTCGCCGCTACGCGACACAGCCCAGCAGAGACCGGTGGCAGCCATTCGCTTTCATGAAGAGCTCAGCTAAGTAGTCTGGAATGAAATTACGGGGCAGACAGAGGGTGACAGAGCGGCTGCTGGAGACCAGTAGATATCCTCAGCCACTCAGACGAGCACCACTCAAGGGGGAAAGAGGCTCACATCTTTTCTTTTTTTCCCTCCTCCTCATCCTCCTCCTCCTCCTCTCCTGCTCTCCGTCCATTTCGGCAAGCGACAGGCGAGATTACTTTGGGTCCGCAGAGATGCGCTGGAGATTTATGGGGGGCGGAAATGGCGATTATGGCGGGACTGGGACAGGGGGAGGGCAGGGAACACAATGTTTCTGCTTCCTGTAGGATGGTACTGCTGCAGCACCAACAGTGTCAATACCCGCAACCTGCAGCCCTAACACTGCTAATACCTGCAACCTGCAGCGCTAATAATGCTAATACCCTCTATCTGCAACACTAACACCGAAAATACCCTCTATCAGCAGCGCTAACACTGCCAATACCCACAACCTGCAGTGCTAACACCACTAATGCCTGCAACTTGCAGCCCTAACACTGCTAATACCTCCTATCTGTAGCGCTAACACTGCTAATACCTCCTATCTGTAGCGCTAACACTGCTAATACCCGCTATCTGCAGTGCTAACACTGCTAATACCTCCTATCTGCAGCCCTAACACTGCTAATACCTCCTATCTGTAGCGCTAACACTGCTAATACCCGCTATCTGTAGCGCTAACACTGCTAATACCCGCTATCTGCAGCGCTAACACTGCCAATACCCGCTATCTGCAGTGCTAACACTGCCAATACCCGCTATCTGCAGTGCCAACACTGCTAATACCCGCTATCTGCAGCCCTAACACTGCTAATACCTCCTATCTGTAGCGCTAACACTGCTAATACCCGCTATCTGCAGTGCTAACACTGCCAATACCCGCTATCTGCAGTGCCAACACTGCTAATACCCGCTATCTGCAGCCCTAACACTGCTAATACCTCCTATCTGTAGCGCTAACACTGCTAATACCCGCTATCTGCAGTGCTAACACTGCCAATACCCGCTATCTGCAGTGCTAACACTGCTAATACCCGCTATCTGCAGTGCTAACACTGCCAATACCCGCTATCTGCAGTGCTAACACTGCTAATACCTCCTATCTGCAGCGCTAACACTGCTAATACCTCCTATCTGTAGCACTAACACTGCTAATACCTCCTATCTGCAGCCCTAACACTGCTAATACCTCCTATCTGTAGCGCTAACACTGCTAATACCCGCTATCTGCAGTGCGAAGCATGATAATACCCTCTATCTGTAGCACGAATAATGTTAATCAATTAAGCGCAATACTAACACTGCTAATATCCACCAGACACTAATCTAACATAACATACCATAATGTAACATAACATTACATAATGATGAGAACAAGCAATTCAGCCCATCAATGATCACCATTTTCATACCAGTAAAGATACCTAACTCTCATCGTTTATCTACAAACTAGTATCTAGCATCGTATCAAACCTGGTCTTGAAAACACCCAGAGCTTCTGCCTCTACTTTCTGCCTCTAAATATTTCTTAACATTATGTGCGGAATTTGCTTTTTGTTAATTTCCATTTATGTCCCCTCGTTCTACTTACAGAACTCAACCTGAAGAATCTCTTGTAGTTTACCTGAATTTAAAAGTCTCAACAAAATCACCACTAAGTCTCCTTTTACTAAGCTTGAAGAGGTTAAGCATCTTAAGCCTTTCCTCATAGCTTTTATCTTTCAGACCAGGAACTGGTTTTGTTTCCCTTCTTTGAACAATTTCCAGAGCCTCCATATCTTTCCTGCAGTATGATCCTCAGAACTGCACAGGGTACTGAAAGTATGGTCTGACAGAGGTATTGCATAAGATATGTTTCACTTCCTTGGATTTACACTCAATACTTTTCATTTACTGCTACAGCACAGTGCCTAGAACCTGAAGGGCTTTGATAAACTATTGCTCCCAAGTCCTTTTCAAATTGAGCACATTCCAATTTTGTTCCTCCCAATAAAGTAATCTTGCCTTACGTTTTTATTTCCCACATGTAGAACTTCCCATTTGGCTATATTGAATTTCATTTGCCAGGTTTCCGCCCGTGTCTGTATTCTGTTTAAATCTTTCCTGGATCACTTTGGTCGATTCCAAACTGTCAGCTAAACCTCCTGGTTTTGCACCGTCTGCGAATGGGACTGACCCTGCATTCTTCAGCCACCATTTTCCTGCTTTATCTCGAAGAAATGGCGTCGCCACGGCTTTCAGAATCGCTGTTATTTTAAAAGCTCCTTTGCCAGATTTAAGATTTGAGATTTAAAACGCGTGGCTTAAAAGCAGCGGAGGAAGTGCACACTGGGACAGACTCATTTCTGCTGAGTGGCCCTACATGCTGAAGGGGAGGGAGAGCCACATCCTGGATTAGACTGTAGATATTCAGCTCCTGTCTCCCTTCCGATCCTCTGCTTCTTAACTGCCGCAGGCTCAGACTGGAAACAGCAGCCTCTGGTTGGGGATTACAGCACAGAGCATTCATTACCACAGCACGGTCCTCCTGTCAATACCCGTGACCTGGTCACCTTTGCCCTTTGACCTTTACCCAAACAGAGAGGCGGAAAGTGAGTGAGCAGCTAATGCTGAGTTTCCCCCATTTAATCACCTTCTGCTACATCCCCAAAACATCCCCAAAATGCCCTCAAAACATCACCAAAATGCCCCCAAAACATCACCAAAACATCCGCAAAACGTCCCAAAACAACCTCAAAAACATCCCCAAAACTGCAGCAGACACTGTGGCTCAGGTCCAGATATATCAACTGCTATGAGTCACAAACTGTAGCACTGCCACCCTCAGAGTGGTAAAGAGACAGCTATAGCACACACACACACACACACACACACACACACACACACACGCACTCTCACGCATCCTCACACACATACACACACACATATACACACACTCTCTCTCTGTCACACACACGCGCACACACACAAACACTCCCTCTCACTCACACACACACACAAACACACTCTCTCACTCACACATACACCAACACATTCTCTCATTCTGTCTCTCTCTCTCACACACACACACACTCTCTCTCTATGTCACACACACACACACACACACACTCACACACGCACTCTCACGCATCCTCACACACATACACACACACATATACACACACTCTCTCTCTGTCACACACACGCGCACACACACAAACACTCCCTCTCACTCACACACACACACACACACACAAACACACTCTCTCACTCACACATACACCAACACATTCTCTCATTCTCTCTCTCTCTCTCTCTCACACACACACACACTCTCTCTCTCTCTGTCACACACACACACACACACACTTCAGTGCTCCAGGCAGATGTATCGTTTAATGGAATTAGCATTTCCAGCTCAGGACCGCTAACTTCGCCCAGCCCAAGGCCGCTCACCTCCTGCTAAGCAGACAGGTACAAAGATGAGTTTGCATAAATTAGCAGCGACGCATAAAACCGACCCCCCAGGACTGGAGAACGTTCCCCAGCCAGACGCGGGGACTCTGAAATGAATGAAATCAGAAAGTGAGCCTGGATGCTGTTGCCGGGGACCACCTTCCTTAACGACCGCAGGGGAACTCGGGCTATCCGTGAAGGCATATGCGCTGATGATGTCATCGAGAGGGGGCGGGGCCAGGGAAAGCACAGTGTCATCACATGTTGCTCTACCAGGTGGGACACATATAAGCATGTTTGTGTGTGTGTGTGTGTGTGTGTGATGTGTAATACCATGACCCTGGAGCCGGGCTGGGGAGGAACACGTGTGCGTGTGTGTGAGTGTATGTGTGTGTGTGCGTGATGTTCTGATGTACTGTTCTGACGCGCGTAGGCTTCAGGCCTATCCAGGCCTGCTCTGAGCTCCAGCACGCTACGTGAGGGTACACTGTTAGCCCGGATTCTGTCTTTAATTAAATAATTAGCTGGTTATTACTTATTCTTTTATGCTTCAGAGGACATTGTTCCCATAACTAAATCAAATTAAGCTGTCTGCAATATTCAGGTGAAATATTCAGTCTAGTAATTACGTTAGGCAGTGATTACTCGATATAATAAGTTTCCGCAGGTCGGGGAACCAAATTTCTAAATGCCCAACAACACTGGGTACTGGCTCATGACTGGTGCGTAAGGTGTCACCACTAACAGAACAGACAGACGGTTAATGGTGGGCAATAAATGCACTAGTAGGAATTAAACTTGTATTATCAGCAATATTACAGTACTGTGAACAGTACTTTGCCATTAGTGCAGTATACAGCATGTTGCTGTAGATTTTCTGTAGGTTTTGTGTGAATTTTTAATGGCTGATGAAATATTTCAGCAATCATCATTTACTGCTATCCAAATCCAAATTACAGTAATGGTCCATTAGTGCATAAACGGACCAATCCGCTTGCACTAAGGATTTTTTATCTTTTTTTTGCTGACACAGCCAGTTGAAGGTGAAATTAATAATCAATTTTTGTAGACGTCTGAGTTTTTGAAAAGAACATTGCAGCACTGCGGTCCACCCGAGTGGCAGGCTAGCAGCTCTGCTAATGGAGAATCCGGCTTTAACGCAGCGGCTGGTGCAGCTGCCTCTGCCCCTGAGGACCCCGGGCTCCAGCCGCGCCAGATCCCTGCTGTCAGACGAGGAGCTCTGGGCTCCATGAGCAGGGCAGGGCAGTGTCCCAGTGTTGTGGCAGGAGATAAGGACTGATTTATGTGAACTAATGGTTTTCGGTAGTGTTTACTAATGTTCAGGGTATTGAACTTCACTTTAGACCATAGGTACACACTTCTTAACCAGTTATGTCTCACTAAATGTAAAACCATAATGTTTTAAGGCAACTGGTTTTTCTGGTAAAGTCAACTAATCCACGATTAAACTGTAGGGAAGAGGGTGGAGTCTGTGACATCAGCAGCCTCCATCACTGCCCTCAAGGCGGAGCCAGAGGCCCAGGGGCAGAGCAGCAAGCTCAGCTCAGACAGTGTGGCACAGCTGAGCTTGCAAGTTTGAACCCCAGGAGAAACATTTCCGGGAAAGCCTTGATTGAATAGAGGCAAACATTAAGCAGGTGAATTATGTAACAGCACCACTCTCTACACTCTGCCTATCCCACACTGCTGGAGGAAAAGCCATCAGATGATGATTGTGATGTCACTGCCATTATGATGTCATAATGAAAAATGATATGCCCGCAATGGTGGTGATTCATAGCCGTTCCAAGGAAGTTACAATGTCTCATTTTCAGTATAAACTAGCGTGCGTGCACATGCGCGCACGCACACACACACACACACGCACCCAGACACACACACACACACACACACACACACACACACTGAAATACCATCATCCTGCCGTACATTTCCCACTTTGCTGATTTCCCAGGAGAACTCCATTTCATTTGGAGCCCCTGTCTTTGGTTTACATTCTTGGCAGGTAATTGCAGCCGTTCCTTCAGGTTGGGAGTGGGAGCAGAGAGCAGTCCCGCCCCCTCAGTACAGTCTGTCTCAAAACCCCAATCAGGTTAAAGTCCTCTCAGGAGAGCCTGCTGGAGCCTCAGGTGATAGCTTCTGAGAAATCAATATCAATTATCCAGGATCAGCAGCGCGGTGCAGCCGCACCACCGGCACGTGGCCATCGGGGGCAGTGCAGGACCCCCCTGTGGGCTCAGAACCTTCTCTGCAGACCTGTGTGTCCGGTGGGGCCTTAATGTCTGGTGCACAGCTGCGTCTGCAGCCAGGGCAACACTGTGGGGGTGTGGCTGGGGGGGGCGGGGGGTGTTGTGATGTGGGAGAACCTGCAGACTGTTAGAAGATCCCCTCTTTAGCTTTTGGTTATAAACAATAAACTGTATCATGCAGAGCCCAGGAGCAGCTCAGCTCAGAACAGGTCTGGTTCTCAGGAGCAGGGTCTGGTTCTCAGGAGCAGGTCTGGTTCTCAGGAACAGGTCCAGTTCTCAGGAACAGGTCCGGTTCTCAGGAGCAGGTCTGGTTCTCAGGAGCAGGTCTGGCTCTCAGGAGCAGGTCTGATTCTCAGGAGCAGGTCTGGTTCTCAGGAGCAGGTCTGGTTCTCAGGAGTAGGTGTGGCTCTCAGGAGCAGGTCTGGTTCTCAGGCACAGGGGTCTGGTTCTCAGGAACAGGTCCAGTTCTCAGGAACAGGTCCAGTTCTCAGGAACAGGTCCGGTTCTCAGGAACAGGTCTGGTTCTCAGGAACAGGTCTGGTTCTCAGGAGCAGGTCTGGCTCTCAGGAGTAGGTGTGGCTCTCAGGAGCAGGTCCGGTTCTCTGGAGCAGGTCCGGTTCTCAGGAGCAGGTCTGGTTCTCAGGAGCAGGTCCGGTTCTCAGGAACAGGTCCGGTACTCAGGAGCAGGTCTGGTTCTCAGGAACAGTCGGTTCTCAGGAACAGGTCTGATTCTCAGGAACAGGTCTGGTTCTTAGAAGGAGCAGGTCCGGTTCTCAGGAGCAGGTCTGGCTCTCAGGAGCAGGTCTGATTCTCAGGAGCAGGTCCGGTTCTCAGGAACAGGTCTGGTTCTCAGGAGCAGGTCTGATTCTCAGGAGCAGGTCCGGTTCTCAGGAACAGGTCTGGTTCTCAGGAACAGGGTCTGATTCTCAGGAGCAGGTCTGGATCTCAGGAGCAGTTCTGTTTCTCAGTTCTTTCTGCCGTTCTCTGAGCTGCTCCTTCTTCCAGGGTGGAGTTTTAGATTCTTCATCACTCCTTTTCCTCACATTATCTCCCAGCAATACACCACTGGTGGCTCCACCTCCCTCAAAGCTGGGCACACAGAATTCTGGGGCGGAATTCGGGATGAAGACATGTGACACGAAAGAGCAGCCTTCGCCTCAGGAACCCTGACGAGGACAGACAGGAACCTAGAAGAGCGGAGGAGAAGAGGGAAGGAGAGGAGAGGAGAGAAGAAGAGAAAAGGGGAGGGGAGGAGAGGAGAAGAGCCATGTCAGTCTGTGAAACAGATCATTGCACTAGCAAAAGGAAAAATAAATGCTAATTTAAAGCTTCCTGATTGGCCAGTGGATGGCCACACCCCACGGACACCATAAACTCATTACAGTCATCACCAGCCCAATTACAGCCCAAGCTGCAGGCGCCAGGGGCATTAGGATACTGAAATGATTTTAGACAGACTGTTTTTGATTGGCACCAGCTGCCTGAAAAGCAGCTTTTCCATGTGGTGTTGATTCATGGGATTTTGAGTTCTGTTGCCAGAACATGCATTGGCTCACAACGTGGGTCACGGACTTGGGAGTTTGGGCAGGTTGGAATGGGATGTTAAAATAAATGCAAATCTGTTATTAAATGTAACTTCCCACAGGAAGTAAAAGCTACAATCAAGGTGTGCAAAACTACAAAAAATGAGTCAGCAAACTACAATCAAGATGGTAGAGGTGCAAGTTTGCACTGAGGTGCAAACCATACAAGTAAAAGAGGCAAGCAACCCTCATTGCATATGAAATGTACACATGCAAACACATTTCAAAAAATGTTTATTTTTACTGAAGGACACGCACAGGTGAGCTGTACCTGGCAGGACTCACAAGGGGGAGGACTAGGAGCTATACTGCGGTAGAGACAGTGACTCACCTGGGGGGGGTTTAGGAGCTATACTGCGGTAGAGACAGTGACTCACCTGGGGGGGTTTAGGAGCTACACCGCAGTGCAGACAGTGACTCACCTGGGGGGGGTGGTGGGGGTTTAGGAGCTACACCGCAGTGCAGACAGTGACTCACCTTGGGGAGACGGGAGGTTGGGGGGGGTTTAGGAGCTTACCTAACAGCCACCTGGTGGGGAGGTAAGCTGACCGCAGTGAAAGGTACCGCTTCTTCCGTGGCACTCACCGTCGGTGGGGGTTGGATGTGTGTGATGTTGGGGTTAGCTACATGCGGGTTCTCAAGTGCCCCGCACCACGTTGGTGTTGTGTGTTCGCGTCAGGGCCAGTCTGGGGCTTTGGGCTACTGTCTCCTGTCGGGACGCACGCAGGAACAGACACAGGGTCTCAGTCTCCCCCTTTCATAACGGTTTCTCTTTAACCCTTTGCAATGTTTAATAATATATTCAAGGTGCAAATCCTGCATAGTGTGTCTGTAATTCATTCAATACATACATACAGACGTTCAACAGTCACTCTTCTCTACAGTGCAGAAATTCTAACCAACACAGCTTTTGCATTTTTTACCTGGTACCCACTTATACAGCTGGACACCAGACCTGGATACATCTGGGATACCTACCTTAGACACACCCGCAGCGTCCTATGGGGGAATGGAACCTGCAACCTCATGGTTACAAGCCCAGTTCCCGACCCACTAAACTACGCTGCCGGACACACACAGTCCTCTGGAGCAGGCCCTGTGAGCCGCTGCTGGTCTGCACGCTGCAGCCCAGCACTTCACCGCACACACACATTACAACCTCAGGAGGCCCCTGCGTGTGCAGCGTGCGCCGGCCGAGGCTGGACCAATCACAGGTTGCGCTGCAGTCTGCATGGCGACCGCTGGCGCTGACAGCATCAGAATTCGATATCAGACCGCAGTGCTTTCCCACACGTTAGGGCGGGACGAGCCGTCTGGCAGACCTGTTATTACCGCAAAAAAAAACGGCCAGCTGCTCCACGCTGATCTCAGAGAGAATAGCGGCCGGACACTCTGGGGAAACAGCCAGTGCTGCCGGACACTCTGGGGAAACAGCCAGTGCTGCCGGACACTCTGGGGGAAACAGCCAGTGCTGCCGGACACTCTGGGGAAACAGCCAGTGCTGCCGGACACTCTGGGGGAAACAGCCAGTGCTGCCGGACACTCTGGGGAAACAGCCGGTACTACCGGACACTCTGGGGAAACAGCCGGTACTACCGGACACTCTGGGGAAACAGCCGGTACTACCGGACACTCTGGGGAAACAGCCACTGCTGCCGGACACTCTGGGGAAACAGCCAGTGCTGCTGGACACTCTGGGGGAAACAGCCAGTGCTGCCGGACACTGGGGGAAACAGCCACTGCTGCCGGACACTCTGGGGGAAACAGCCCAGTGCTGCCGGACACTCTGGGGGAAACAGTTGGTGCTGCCGGACACTCTGGGGGAAACAGCCAGTGCTGAGGTGCAGCTGCGCAGTTTGACCTGCACAGAAACTTCCAGCGTTTCCTTCTCACCAAGAAATGTTCTTTTAGCTTTTCTCTTAGTTTTGGCTTTATTTTACTTTCATACTCTACATATTTGCCCTTATATATGCAAATGCTATGCTAAAAATAATGCCTTAAAAATAATACAAATATGATAACCCTACTCGTGGATCATCATTATTATTTCTGATGTCAGGTAAGGACAAATTAAATCCATGGAGGGAAATCTAATTATCCAAATAATACTGAACTGTTTTTATATGTTGCTAAAAATAAAGTTCATTTGATTATATTAATGCTTGAAATAAAAAAACAGCCTTAAAAAACGGGCATAAATCAATGAGCAATGATATCAATTTGTACAAAGAATCTGTGTACCAAAGAGCAGGCCAGCATAACAATGTCTGTGCAGGTGTGCAGTACCTGTGTTTGTAGAGGTACAAGGCAGGTGTGCAGTACCTGTGTTTGTAGAGGTACAGGGCAGGTGTGCAGTACCTGTGCAGGTGTGCAGTACCTGTGTTTGTAGAGGTACAGGGCAGGTGTGCGGTACCTGTGTTTGTAGATGTACAGGGCAGGTGTGCGGTACCTGTGTTTGTAGAGGTACAGGGCAGGCGTGCGGTACCTGTGTTTGTAGAGGTACAGGGCAGTACCTGTGCAGGTGTGCAGTACCTGTGTTTGTAGAGGTACAGGGAAGGTGTGCGGTACCTGTGCAGGTGTGCAGTACCTGTGTTTGTAGAGGTACAGGGCAGGTGTGCAGTACCTGTGTTTGTAGAGGTACAGGGCAGTACCTGTGCAGGTGTGCAGTACCTGTGTTTGTAGAGGTACAGGGCAGTACCTGTGCAGGTGTGCAGTACCTGTGTTTGTAGAGGTACAGGGCGAACCCTGCGATGATGGTGGCGATGAAAGGCACTAGGATGGCAGCTGCCACTGAGCTGCTGCTGAAGTTGAAACTGTAGCTCAGAACCTCCCTGTCCTGAACAGAGCTCTCTGCCTCTGCAACACACACACACACTATAAACCAGCGCTCTCTGCCTCTGCAACACACACACACACACACTATAAACCAGCGCTCTCTGCCTCTGCAACACACACACACTATAAACCAGCGCTCTCTGCCTCTGCAACACACACACACACACACACACACACACACACAATGAACCAGCACTCTCTGCCTCTGAAACACACACGCACGCACACACACACACTCTCACACACACACATACACACACACACACACACTCACTCACTCACAGTACACCAGCAGGGGACACACTCACCGATTCTCTGAAGGCCAAACTCCACAAGCCTTACCCTACCAATCCTGTAGACAGAACAGCCAGGGGAACCTCACATAGAACCTGGAACACCCAGAGATCAGTTACCTGCACTCACACAGCAACACTGAGATCAGTCACCCTACAGACACCTGAACACACCTGAGATCAGTCACCTGCACTCACACAGCACACCTGAGATCAGTCACCCTCACACAGCACACCTGAGATCAGTCACCTGCACTCACACAGCACACCTGAGATCAGTCACCCTCACACAGCACACCTGAGATCAGTCACCTGCACTCACACAGCACACCTGAGATCAGTCACCTGCACTCACACAGCACACCTGAGATCAGTCACCCTCACACAGCACACCTGAGATCAGTCACTGCCTCACACAGCACACCTGAGATCAGTCACCTCACCACACAGCACACCTGAGATCAGTCACCTGCACTCACACAGCACACCTGAGATCAGTCACCCTCACACAGCACACCTGAGATTAGTCACCTGCACTCACACACAGCACACCTGAGATCAGTCACCCTCACACAGCACACCTGAGATCAGTCACCTGCACTCACACAGCACACCTGAGATCAGTCACCTGCACTCACACAGCACACCTGAGATCAGTCACCCTCACACAGCACACCTGAGATCAGTCACCCTCACACAGCACACCTGAGATCAGTCACCTGCACTCACACAGCACACCTGCAAGTGTCAGAGTCAATGTGTGCTGCAATATGTTTGAGTACTGTGGACTGTAGTCCACATGATTGGTTGACTGATTGACTGATTTATTGATTATATGACTGATTGATTGATTGAATGATTTATTAAGTCACTGATTGATGGCTGATTTATTGATTAATTGACTGATTTATTGATTGATTGATTGGTTTATTGTCTCTCTCTCTCTCTGGCTGTGTGTATGTAAGGAGCATGGCTGTGACTCACGTGTCCATCCAAAGCCCAGTTCTCGCTCTTGAACTTGTGCACAAAGATCTCCACAGGGCCCCGGATCTGATGCACCTGGAGCAGCAAGTGAGACTCTTCACTCCTGTAGACCCCTGCAAGCGCCCACACACAAATCAGAACCAGAACCGAAACCCAAACAAGAACCAGAACCAGAACCAGAACCAAAACAAAAACCAGAACCAGAACTGAAACCCAAACAATAACCAGAACCAGAACTAAAACCCAAACAAAAACCAGAACCAGAAACAGAACCCAAACAAAAACCAGAACTAAAATCAGAACGGGAACCCAAACAAAAACCAGAACCAAAGCAAAAACAAAAACCACAACCACAACCGTAGCAAAAACCAAAACAAAAACCGGAGCAAAAATCTGAGCCAGAACCCAGATTCAGAACCCTGAACCAGACCCAGAACCTGGATATTTTCTCCAGTTTCCTGAAGGAAGTTTTCCTTTGGTATGAGCGCATGGTTTGGTGAGAAATGTCCCCCAGGCAGAGACAGAGGTGAGGACGGACTGGCAGGCACTGATAACGCCCAGGGTGAGCTGAGCCGAGGCTGGCGTACCGGACAGCTTGAGCTCCACGCCGCTGTGGTCCGTCAGAGTGCAGTTGACATGGTTACTGACGGGATCGAAGAGCGTCACAGTCAGCATGGCCGGCTGCTTCTTCCCCAGGTACTCATACGAACCCTTCCACTGCGAGTGTTTTGCAAACACACCCACAGGCACTGAGAGAGAGAGGGGAGAGAGGGGGGAGGGAGAGAGGGAGAGAGAAAGAGAGAGAGAGGGGGGAGGGAGGAGGAGAGAGAGAGAGAGGGGGAGGGAGGGGGGAGGGAGGGAGGGGGAGGAGGGAGAGAGAGAGAACTTATTTTGGTTGTTAACTGAGAAAAGGTTGTCTCAATTAGGCTGTAGTTTTTATAGGATGATTGTAATTACTACAAATTTCTGAAACAAAATAGCACCTCTATATTTAAGCACATTATATTCACCTGGGAGTTTAGGATCGGGTGACTCTTGAATCGTTCCAAAGGTAGTACCACTCGGTCTGTTATCAGCTGAAAAGCAAAAAAACAAACATCACTTCAGAACTGTCACACATCAGCGGCTTTACCTGTCCAGGTGTGCAGTACCTGTGCAAAGCAGTGTTTACCTGGGCTGGTGTTCAGTACTAGTGCTGAACAGTGTTTACCTGTCCAGGTGTTCAGTACCTGTGCAGGGCTGTGTTTACCTGTGCAGGTGTTCAGTACCTGTGCAGGGCTGTGCTTACCTGCGCAGGTGTTCAGTACCTGTGCAGAGCAGTGTTTACCTGTGCAGGTGTTCAGTACCTGTGCAGAGCTGTATTTACCTGTTCAGGTGTTCAGTACCTGTGCAAGGCTGTGTTTACCTGCGCAGGTGTTCAGTATCTGTGCAGGGCTGTGTTTACCTGTGCAGGTGTTCAGTACCTGCACAGGGCTGTGTTTACCTCTGCAGGTGTTCAGTACCTGTGCAGAGCAGTGTTTACCTGTGCAGGTGTTCAGTACCTGTGCAGAGCTGTGTTTACCTGTGCAGGTGTTCAGTACCTGTGCAGAGCTGTGTTTACCTGTGCAGGTGTTCAGTACCTGTGCAGAGCTGTGTTTACCTGTGCAGGTGTTCAGTACCTGTGCAGAGCGGGGCTTTTCCTGTCCAGCTCCCATCGGACCGGCAGGTTCTGTGCTCCGAGCCGCCGGTCAGGTAGAAGCCTGGCTGGCAGGTGTAGATGAAGGTGTATCCCACCGAGGGCAGCTCGATAGCGCTAACGTCAGCATGGGGGGGCAGGTCTGGCTGACTGCAGTGGTGCGCTGGGGCAACAGAGGAGGGGGGGGGCGTGAGCTCTCTGTGCCTGTACCAGTGGCTGCAGGACAGACTTGGGGGGGGGTGGTATTCGGGTCTTACCCACACACTCTGGCTGGGTGGCGCTCCAGGTGAGGTTGGGCAGGCAGGTGCGGGAGATGGAGCCCTGAAGCAGGTAGCCCTTCCTACAGCTGAAGAAGAGCGTGCTGCCGATCTGAGAGAGAGAGAGAGAGAGAGAGAGAGAGAGAGAGAGAGAGAGAGAGAAATACAGTCACCCATCCACACACACATATACTCTCTCTCTCTCTCTCACACACACACACACACACATATACAATCGCTCACACACACACATACACTCGCTCACACACACACACACACTCACGCACACACACAGACACACACACACACACACACGTACACTCGCTCACACACACACACACACAGGCTTACCTGGTAGCCCTGAGAGTTGTTGACATGTCCGAACAGAGGCGCCCCTGGGTCGGCGCAGCTGGTGTGGGTGGGGTCTGAAACACAGGCCAGGCTCAGGTGAGTGATGATGTCATTTCCCCCGTGCTCACCTCGTTAGGGACTTTGAGGTCGTTAGACACTTTGAGGTTGTTAGGGACTCTGAGGTCGTTAGGGACTCTGAGGTCGTTAGAGACTCTGAGGTTGTTAGGGACTCTGAGGTCGTTAGGGACTCTGAGGTCGTTAGAGACACTGAATTCGTTAGGGACTCTGAGGTCGTTAGGGACTCTGAGATCGTTAGGGACTCTGAATTCGTTAGGGACTCTGAGGTTGTTAGGGACTCTGAGGTCATTAGAGACTCTGAGGTCATTAGAGACTCTGAGGTCGTTAGAGACTCTGAGGTCATTAGAGACTCTGAGGTCGTTAGGGACTCTGAGGTTGTTAGAGACTCTGAGGTCGTTAGGGACTCTGAGGTCGTTAGAGACTCTGAGGTTGTTAGGGACTCTGAGGTTGTTAGAGACTCTGAGGTCGTTAGGGACACTGAATTCTGAGGTTGTTAGAGACTCTGAGGTCGTTAGGGACTCTGAGGTTGTTAGGGACTCTGAGGTCGTTAGGGACTCTGAGATCGTTAGGGACTCTGAGGTCGTTAGAGACACTGAATTTGTTAGGGACTCTGAGATCGTTAGAGACTCTGAGGTTGTTAGGGACTCTGAGGTTGTTAGGGACTCTGAGATCGCTAGAGCTGAATTCGTTAGGGACTCTGAGGTCGTTAGAGCTGAATTCGTTAGAGACTCTGTGATCGTTAGGGACTCTGAGGTCTTAGGACCTGAGGTTGTTAGAGATCTGAATTGTTAGGACTTGTAGTCTTAGGACTCTGGGTGTTAGGGACTCTGAGGTCGTTAGAGCTGAATTGTGGGACTCTGAGGTCGTTAGAGACTCTGAAGTCATTAGAGACTCTGAGGTTGTTAGAGACTCTGAGGTCGTTAGGGATTCTGAGGTTGTTAGGGACTCTGAGGTTGTTAGGGACTCTGAGATCGTTAGGGACTTTGAGGTTGTTAGGGATTTGAGGTTGTTAGAGACTCTGAGGTTGTTAGGGACTCTGAGGTCGTTAGGGACTTTGAGGTTGTTAGAGATTCTGAGGTCGTTAGGGACTCTGAGGTCGTTAGAGACTCTGAGGTCGTTAGGGACTCTGAGGTTATTAGAGACTCTGAGGTTGTTAGAGATGCTGAATTTGTTAGGGACTCTGAGGTCGTTAGAGCTGAATTTGTTAGGGACTCTGAGGTCGTTAGAGCTGAATTCGTTAGGGACCCTCACCTATGCAGGAGGGCTGCGTCCCGCTCCACGTCCCATCCGCCTGGCAGTACCGCCGCGCCGAGCCCACCAGCACCAGCGGCGGGAAGCAGGAGAACACCGCCGAGGACAGGTAGGTGAACCCCCGATCGTCCCTGCGCCCCTCAGCGGGAACCCCAGGATCTCCACAGAACACAGCTGGGGGGGCAGGTTAGTATCATCATCATCATCATCATCATTATTATTATTATTAACACACATTTTAAAACACATTAGGCCAGGAAGAATGAGAGGAGGAGGAAGAGGAAGAGGCCAGGAAGAGGCCAGAGGTAAAATGTGAGGGGTGAGAGCTCAGAGGTGAGATGTGAGAGGAGAGAGGAGAGAGGGGAGAGGTGAGAGGTGAGAGGTCGTAGGTCGTACGGAAGCACTGCGGCCGCTCCCCGCTCCACTGGCCCGTGCCCTGGCAGGTGAGCGAGGCGGGCAGGGAGAGCTGGTATCCCTCCACACAGGCGTACGCCACGCTGCTGCCCCACTGGAACTCCGAGCCCACCACCCGCCCGTTCGGGATGCTGGGGGGCGAACCGCACATGATGGCTGCACAGGCAGAGGGACAGACAGACAGAGAGGCACACCAGAATCAGACATTGTCAAACCCATAGGAAATTCAGCCAAAAGACTGACATATAATCAACTGACCCACCAACTAAATGCACTCCTGGGGTTAAGAGTCAGCCTCAGTGCTGCAGTCTGTGATTGGCCCCACAGGATAAACACACAGGAGTCCCTGTGGATCACTCTCAGCACTGCAGTCTGTGATTGGCCCCTCAGGATAAACACACAGGAGTCCCTGTGGATCCCCTTTAGTGCTAAATAACCAATAAACAGAGGACTGTCTAGGGAGGGGTCTAAAGAGCTCATTTGCGATTGAGCATGTGGGCAGCCAATTAGAACTGAGATCATGCACGGGACGAGACCAGTCTAAGTGAAGAACAACCCTTGGAATGCTCCAGAGTGCAATGTTGCACACCCAGCATCAACGTGACAGTCAAGAAATTAAAGTGTTTCCATAGCAACCAGTTCCGAGCGGACTCCGTCTCACCACTGACCCTGGACTCTGATGCAGTGAGTCTCGGAGAGTACAGCTCTTAAATTGTTTACCGCTCAGCAAAATTAGGTTTGGGCTGCTGGGCTCCAAGACCGCTCGCAGTCCTCACAGGGCAGGGTGTTAGGTCCTGGTTTGGGACGGTACCTCACGGACAGTGTGTTAGGTCCTGGTTTGGGACGGTACCTCACGGACAGGGTGTTAGGTCCTGGTTTGGGACGGCACCTCACAGACAGTGTGTTAGGTCCTGGTTTGGGACGGTACCTCACGGACAGGTGTAGTCCTGTTGGACGGACCAAGACAGGTGTTAGGTCCTGGTTTGGGACGGTACCTACAGACAGTGTGTTAGGTCCTGGTTTGGGTACTGGTTTGCGACCACAGACAGGGTGTTAGGTCCTGGTTTGGGACGGTACCTCACGAACAGGGTGTTAGGTCCTGGTTTGGGACGGTACCTCACGGACAGGTGTTAGGTCCTGGTTTGGGACGGTACCTCACGGACAGTGTGTTAGGTCCTGGTTTGGGACGGTACCTCACGGACAGGGTGTTAGGTCCTGGTTTGGGACGGTACCTCACGGACAGGGTGTTAGGTCCTGGTTTGGGACGGTGCCTCACAGGGCAGGGTGTTAGGTCCTGGTTTGGGACGGTACCTCACGGACAGAGTGTTAGGCTGTGGGTTGGGATGGTACCTCACAGACAGGGTGTTAGGTCCTGGTTTGGGACGGTACCTCACGGACAGGGTGTTAGGTCCTGGTTTGGGACGGTACCTCACGAACAGGGTGTTAGGCTGTGGGTTGGGACGGTACCTCACAGACCGGGTGTTAGGTCCTGGTTTGGGATGGTACCTCACAGACAGGGTGTTAGGCTGTGGGTTGGGACGGTACCTCACGGACAGGGTGTTAGGTCCTGGTTTGGGACGGTACCTCACGGACAGGGTGTTAGGTCCTGGTTTGGGATGGTACTTAATGGGTAGTGTGTTAGGTCCTGGTTTGGGATGGTACTTAATGGGTAGTGTGTTAGGTCCTGGTTTGGGATGGTACTTAATGGGTAGTGTGTTTTGGACGGTACCTCTGCAGACGGGCCTGGTCCCGTTCCAGGTGCGGTCCTTGGTGCAGACCAGGCTGGACGCGGGGTCCCCCTCCATGCTGAATCCGGGGGCGCACTGGAACCTCACGCTGTGGTCGAAGGTGAAGTCGTTCCCAAACCTCATACCGTTGGCGGGAACCCCGGGGTCTCCACAGTTTATCACTGCGATGGACACAGCCACGTCATGTGATCACATCATGTGACCCACAGAGTGATGTCATCACTGTAAACGGCTCACGGTCAAAGAGCGTGCCGGCAGCCGAGATATTAAACTCATTACATTCACACTCAGGCACTTAGCAGAGCAGCAAGTAAAGGCCCATTACAAAGCAATCTGTGTTTAGTGATGGAGCCAATCACTCCACACTTTGCTCTTAAATTACATTTTAAATTTAGCACTGACACCAGCGTTCGATCAGCAGAACTCTTCAGCACAGGAACCTGCTGGGAACCTCCACGGCTGCAAGCTGAGTTTAACTGTGTTTCACTGAGTTTAACTGTGTTTAACTGTGTTTCACTGAGTTTCACTGTGGTATGCAAACCGCACCCAGTCAATCTCACACTTAATTGGGCGATTTTCCTAAACACGGCGAAGGTGGAAGCAGTAAAGCATCGGAGGGGCCAGGAAAAAACAAGCCTTTTACAGTCCCCTTTAAATCAGGATTACTTAACCCCCAATTCAGCAACCCTGTGTTCCGCAGACCTGCTAAAAGCTCTATGGAGCCAGCCATTAGCCCGGGGGCTAAATTAGCTTAACGCTGACAGTCATTAGGCTCTGCTGGATAAGTGTTTTGCTGGAACACAAACCTACAGACAGCGTGGGCCGGCAGC
>NC_057933.1:84284548-84337048 GCF_018555375.3 Anguilla rostrata | reverse complement strand
AGACAGGAAACAGACACAATGATAATCAGACAGGAAACAGACACAGTGATAATCAGACAGGAAACAGACACACAGTGATAATCAGACAGGAAACAGACACACAGTGATAATCAGACAGGAAACAGACACAGTGATAAATCAAGACACGGAAATCAGACACAATGATAATCAGACAGGAAACAGACACAGTGATAATCAGACAGGAAACAGACACACAGTGATAATCAGACAGGAAACAGACACACAGTGATAATCAGACAGGAAACAGACACACAGTGATAATCAGACAGGAAACAGACACACAGTGATAATCAGACAGGAAACAGACACAATGATAATCAGACAGGAAACAGACACAGTGATAATCAGACAGGAAACAGACAGACAGTGATAATCAGATAGGAAACAGACACAGTGATAATCAGATAGGAAACAGACAGACAGTGATAATCAGACAGGAAACAGACACACAGTGATAATCAGACAGGAAACAGACACACAGTGATAATCAGACAGGAACAGACCAATGATAACAGACAGGAACGACCATGATATCGACAGGAACGGACACACAGTGATTAATCAGTGGAACGACACACAGTGATATCAGACAGGAAACAGACACAATGATAATCAGACAGGAAACAGACAGACAGTGATAATCAGACAGGAAACAGACACACAGTGATAATCAGACAGGAAACAGACACACAGTGATAATCAGACAGGAAACAGACACAATGATAATCAGACAGGAAACAGACAGACAGTAATAATCAGACAGGAAACAGACACACAATGATAATCAGACAGGAAACAGACAGACAGTAAGCACACAGTGACGGAGCAGACACACAGAGGGTGGGGGGGTGGGGTGTTGTTAAGAGGGTGCAGTACGCAGACGGACGGGACGGGGGGACTCACGGAGGCATTTGGGTTTGGAGCGGTCCCAGGTTCCGTCCCCCTGGCAGGACAGGGAGGCGGTGCCCAGCAGGTAGTAGCCGGGGCTGCAGGTGTAGGACACCGCCGTCTGGAAGCTGAAACGCAGCGGGCCGCTGGGGAGGACCTGCCGAGCACTGTTCTCCACATACCCAGGGTCTGCGCAGCTCACAGCTACAGGAACACACACACACACCCAGGGTCTGCGCAGCTCACAGCTACAGGAACACACACACACACACATAACCAGGGTCTGCGCAGCTCACAGCTACAGGAACACACACACACACCAGGGTCTGCGCAGCTCACAGCTACAGGAACACACACACACACCAGGGTCTGCGCAGCTCACAGCTACAGGAACACACACACACACCAGGGTCTGCGCAGCTCACAGCTACAGGAACACACACACACACACATAACCAGGGTCTGCGCAGCTCACAGCTACAGGAACACACACATAACCTGGGTCTGCGCAGCTCACAGCTACAGGAACACACACATAACCAGGGTCTGCGCAGCTCACAGCTACAGGAACACACACACACACACATACCCAGGGTCTGCGCAGCTCACAGCTACAGGAACACACACACACACACACATAACCAGGGTCTGCGCAGCTCACAGCTACAGGAACACACACACAACCAGGGTTGCGCAGCACAACTACAGGACACACACACACACAACCAGGGTTTGCGCAGCTCACAGCTACAGGACACAACACACACATATACCAGGGTCTGCGCAGCTCACAGCTACAGGAACACACACACAAACCAGGGTCTGCGCAGCTCACAGCTACAGGAACACACACACACACACCAGGGTCTGCGCAGCTCACAGCTACAGGAACACACACAACAACACCACACACAGGGTCTGCGCAGCTCACAGCTACAGGAACAACACACACACACCAGGTCTGCACTGCGCAGCTCACAGCTACAGGAACACACACACAAACCAGGATCTGCGCAACTCACAGCTACAGGAACACACACACACACACACACACACACATACCCAGGGTCTGCGCAACTCACAGCTACAGGAACACACACACACCTGTTACACACCACACACACACACACACACACACGCACACACACCAGGGTCAGCGCAGCTCACAGCAACAGGAACACACACATAACCTGGGTCTGCGCAGCTCACAGCTACAGGAACACACACACACACCAGGGTCTGCGCAGCTCACAGCTACAGGAACACACACATAACCTGGGTCTGCGCAGCTCACAGCTACAGAACACACACACACAACCAGGGTCTGGCAGCTCACAGCTACACGAAAACACACACACACACCAGGGTCTGCGCAGCTCACAGCTACAGGAACACACCACACAACACACACCAAGGGTCTGTGCAGCTCACAGCTACAGGAACACACACACACACAAACCTGTTCGCAGCCACACACAGAACACACACATACCAGGGTCTGCGCAGCTCACAGCTACAGTAACACACACATAACCAGGGTCTACGCAGCTCACAGCTACAGGAACACACACATACCCAGGGTCTGTGCAGCTCACAGCTACAGGAACACACACACACACACACACACACACACACACACATACACCAGGGTCTGTGCAGCTCACAACTACAGGAACATACACACACACACACACACGTTACACACCATACACACACACACACACACATAACCAGGGTCTGTGCAGCTCACATCGTGGGCCACATCGTGAAGCATTTAACCATGAACATCAACACACAGGTCATCACCCAAGGACAGGTAGCAAGGTGTGAAATGTGCTCGGAGATTATGTGTCTGCGTGTTAATCGAGTGTTAAACAAACAATGTGCCAAGCGGGTCTGCTGCTAATGAGCCTGCCGTTAAAAAGAGGGACTGTTAAACAGAACAGGTGTGAAAGTGAAGATTGTTCAGGGAGTCAGGTTTTACACACTTGGTGTTAAGACTTAGCCAATCTCACACTCCATTGCAAAATGGAGCAGTTATCAAATGTTGTGGGTGCTCAGTGTTGAGTGTTGGTAAATGGTAAATGGACTGCATTTATATAGCGCTTTTATCCAAAGCGCTTTACAATTGATGCCTCTCATTCGCCAGAGCAGTTAGGGGTTGGGGTTAGGTGTCTTGCTCAAGGACACTTCGACATGCCCAGGGCGGGGTTTGAACCGGCAACCCTCCGACTGCCAGACAATCGGTCTTACCTCCTGAGCTATGTCGCCCCTTAAATGGCGTTAAATGGAGTGGGTGTTAAACAGGTACAGTGTTAAATGGAGTGGGTGTTAAACAGGTACAGTGTTAAATGGAGTGGGTGTTAAGCAGGTACAGTGTTAAATGGAGTGGGTGTTAAATGGAGTGGGTGTTAAACAGGTACAGTGTTAAATGGAGTGGGTGTTAAACAGGTACAGTGTTACATGGAGTGGGTGTTAAACATGTACAGTGTTAAATGGAGTGGGTGTTAAACAGGTACAGTGTTAAATGGAGTGGGTGTTAACAGTACAGTGTTAATGGAGTGGGTTAAACAGGTACAGTGTTAAATGGAGTGGGTGTTAAACAGGTACAGTGTTAAATGGAGTGGGTGTTAAACAGGTACAGTGTTAAATGGAGTGGGTGTTAAGCAGGTACAGTGTTAAATGGAGTGGGTGTTAAACAGGTACAGTGTTAAATGGAGTGGGTGTTAAACAGGTACAGTGTTAAATGGAGTGGGTGTTAAACAGGTACAGTGTTAAATGGAGTGGGTGTTAAACAGGTACAGTGTTAAATGGAGTGGGTGTTAAACAGGTACAGTGTTAAATGGAGTGGGTGTTAAACAGGTACAGTGTTAATTGGAGTGGGTGTTAAGCAGGTACAGTGTTAAATGGAGTGGGTGTTAAACAGGTACAGTGTTAAATGGAGTGGGTGTTAAGCAGGTACAGTGTTAAATGGAGTGGTGTTAACAGGTACAGTGTAAATGGAGTGGGTGTTAAGCAGGTACAGTGTTAATTGGAGTGGGTGTTAAGCAGGTACAGTGTTAAATGGAGTGGGTGTTAAACAGGTACAGTGTTAAATGGAGTGGGTGTTAAACAGGTACAGTGTTAATTGGAGTGGGTGTTAAGCAGGTACAGTGTTAAATGGGCAGATTTGGGACAGTGCTCAGGCAGCTCACAGAATCATGAATAACTCACAGAAGCTTGATCTCCGCTGACTGCACCGCCATGGAGCCACTGATCCAGAATAAGAGGCTTAATGATGACATGAGTGCGGTGTAAGACCCAAACACGCCACCGCGCATTACCCATAAACCCCCTCTTCGTCATTATAACAGCAATAAGCCTTTTACTCCACAAATTAGGAAAGGAAAATGTCATTACCAGGAAAAAAGGAAAAATAAATTCTGTTTGACTGAAGTTAAGCAGTAGTTTAATCTTCTTCTCAAACAAACCACCCAAGGTAGTCTGCGTCTGCTGTCGGCATGGCGACATGGCGTGCAGTTGTGTGATGCCGGAGGAGAATGGGGAGCGACTGGGCCAAACATTACACACGCACGCACACACACACACATGCACACACGCACGCACGCACACACGCACGCACACACACACACACACACACGCACACACACACGCACAACACACACACACACACACACACACACACCACACACACACACACACCACACACACTCTGACACACACACACTCACACTCGTACACACACACACACACACACAACACTCGTACACCACAACACACACGCAACACCACCACACACACACACACACACAGTGTCCAGAGAGGTTTCAGAAACTGAAGCGGTTCTCTCCGTGGCTGAATAAAACATTCAAACGCGAGTCTGAAATTGGGTCCTGGAGAGAAATCACCATGGCGATTTGAAAAGGTGAAGCGTGCGGTTCTTCCCAGTGATTCTAAGCACATCTTAACTCTGCTTAAAAACCCACAGAAGGCCGAGCGAGCGGGCCTCACACAGCAGAGAGAGAGAGAGACGTTTCAGAGAGCTGTCAGATAGAGCCCGTCACTGGGAGATAAAGCACCATCGTTCCTAGAGCCATCCTTCCAAAAGCACTCCCCACCTGACACGCCCTGAGAGAACAGGTCGCCATGGAGATGCGGGTGCGATAGGCTTGTCAGGCTTAAATGTTACAGCCCATCCAATCTGCCAACCCCGCGACCTGCAGTTATCACTTAATAATTAAATCACTCATTTCAATTCCTCACTTTTCTCTAAAGGCCACATAAGCCTTATCTACAGGACAGCAAAAAGAGCCTTCAATACACTGTGGCTGCTTTAAGCAGGTCACACACACACACACACACACTCACACACACACACACTCATACACACTCAGACACACACACACTCACACACATTCACTCACACACAGACACAAACCCTCACACGCACTCACACACACACACACACACACACACTCACACACACTCAGACACACACACACTCACTCACACATGGACACAAACCCTCACACACACACACACTCACACACAGACACAAACCCTCACACACACACGCACTCACACACTCAGACACACACACACTCACACACAGACACAAACCCTCACACACACACGCACTCACACTCACACACAGACACAAACCCCCACACACACACGCACTCACACACACACACACACACACACACACAGTGCTCACTTTTACAGGTCGGTAGAGAGTTGCTCCATTGGCCGTTGGGCTGGCAGTGGGATGTGAGCGCCCCCTCTAGGCTGTATCCGGTGTTGCACACAAACTGAACAATGTCGTTGAGGTTGAACTTGGCGCCATGGGTCATGCCATTAGTGGGGTTGCCCGGGTGACCACAGGTAATGGCTGTGCAGAAACAGATAAAGACAAACAGACAGTAAATAAACAGAGCGGGGGCCATACAGGAGAGCACAGATTCCGAAAACGCAGAATAGGGCAGGGTTCCAACCGTGAATCTACGTCGGTAGTTTCTCACCATTTCACACTGATTCTGATAATGGCAGCAATGAGATCGCTACTGTGAATGAGGTGCTTGTAGGGCGGAGGAAACCTACAGGACGGAGATTCCAGGAACAGGGTTGGGCAGCCTGCCTAGCTGTTGAAGAGGGTGCTTTGTTAGGTTTGGAGTGAAACCCTACAGGACGGTAGATCTCTAGGTGTTGAATGAGGTGTGCTTTGTTAGGTTTGGAGTGAAAACCTACAGGACGGTAGATCTCCAGGAACAGGGCTGGGCAGCCCTGCTCTAGCTGTTGAATGAGGTGTGTTTTTTTGGGTTAGTGAAAGCCTACAGGACGGTAGATCTCCAGGATCAGGGCTGGGCACCGCTGGAGCAGGATTAGCAGGACTAAACGTTACAGAAAGTTTCCCCAAAAATGTGTTTTTCAGACGCGTGTTTATTTCATGCGAGGCTCTCAGAGGCCAGATCCCCGCCTCAGGAGCGAAGCTCTGACGAGAAGCGGAGGAAGCAGGTAAACCACCGCAGCAAAAAATCAATGCTGCAGCACCTTAATAAAACATAAATACCCGGGAAACCGCAGCCAGAGCCGTCCAAATGCAAGAAAACTGCATTGATTAAAGTTCTGAGGGAAAATGAGAATTTACTGGAGTGTAAACAGCCAGGTCCTAATCTTAAAAGAGTCGGAAAGAGATTATCCCCAAGAGTCAACGTAGGAACACAAATAAATAATGTCTGACATTAATAATCCATCACCCTCTAAACTGGGAAAATGCCAGAGCTGATGGAAATAGGAAATTATTGAAAATTCTTTATCTCCTTACAAGATGAAATTCATATCCTGACCCGTCGTTTAATAGAAACCAGAACAGTATCTGCACAGCGGGGCACGCTGAGGTCAAGTAACTACAGAACTTTCAGAGAGAGGGAGAGGGAAATAGAGGGAGGGAGGGAGGGAGAGGGGAGGGAGAGGGAATGAGGGAGGGAGGGAGGGAGAGAGAAGAGGGAATAGAGGGAGGGGGAGGGAGAGAGAGGGAGACGGAATAGTGGAAATAGAGGGAGGGAGGGAGAGAGAGAGGCAGAGGGAAATAGAGGGAGGGAGAGAGAGAGAGAGCGAGAGAGACAGACAGAAAGAGGGAGGAAGGCAGAGAGAGGGAGAGAGAGAGCGAGAGGAGGCAGAGAGAGGGAGGGAGAGAGAGGGAAGGAGGGAGAGAGAGAGAAAGGGAGGCAGAGAGAGAGCTAGAGAGACAGAGACAGAGAGAGGGAGGGAGAGAGATAATGAGAGAGAGAGAAGGGGAGGCAGAGAGAGGGAGGGAGAGAGAGAGAAAGGGAGGCAGATAGAGAGCGAGAGACAGAGACAGAGAGAGGGAGGGAGAGAGATAATGAGAGAGAGAGAGAAGGGGAGGCAGACAGAGAGAGAGAGGGAGGGAGAGAATGAGAGGGAGAGCTAAAAGCAGCACATGGCCAGATGCAGCTCAGAGACAGCGTGAGACAGGGGAAGGAGGCGTGATGTGATTTCAGAAGCAGTTTATCCTCCTCCCCAGAAAGAGGGACACGGAGGTGAGGAGCAGAGGGGCCGGCCCCCGCCCCTCCCCCCACCCCTCCCCCGCGGTGGACTAATACACGAGACAGCAGAACATCAAGGACAAAAATTTCATCAAGCTTTTAAAAGCGGGCGGCTGTTTGTCTGAGTAATTAGCGCTCGGGTGGAAATGCACTCCGGGGTAATTAAGAAAATATGTACAGCCAGTGCTTCTGCAAAACGCACTTCCCTGGAAGTGGAATGTAAACTGTGACCTGCTCATTTCTGAAGCAGTCAGCTGCGTCTCACAATGAGACAACGCTGGCAGACTCACCGGCCTGGATGCCGATGGTTTGGTGTATTTCCTTAAAAGTGGCAGCATTACATATTTAAAATGTTAAACCACATTTAAGAACCAAAGCTTAAAGCAATCTTCATTAAAAAAAAATCTAAGATCAGTTTCCAATAAAATAATCAGCAGAACAAGTAGAGAAGGTCAGCAAAGCTGTTCTCAGGACTGAACAGCTTCTCGCCCGTCAGGGGGGGTGGGGGGTGGGGGGGAATCAGGACTAAGAGACCAGGACACGCAGAGGATACAGGTGAGGGGCGGAGCTTTGTCCCAGGTGAGATGGGCTGTGACAGAGAGCAGGTAGGGGGCGGAGCTCAGTCCCAGGTGAGATGGGCTGTGACAGAGAGCAGGTAGGGGGCGGAGCTCAGTCCCAGGTGAGATGGGCTGTGACAGAGAGCAGGTAGGGGGCGGAGCTCAGTCCCAGGTGAGATGGGCTGTGACAGAGAGCAGGTAGGGGGCGGAGCTCTGTCCCAGGTGAGACGGGCTGTGACAGAGAGCAGGTAGGGGGCGGAGCTCAGTCCCAGGTGAGAGGGGCTGTGACAGAGAGCAGGTAGGGGGCGGAGCTCTGTCCCAGGTGGAAGGGCTGTGACAGAGAGCAGGTAGGGGGCGGAGCTCAGTCCCAGGTGAGATGGGCTGTGACAGAGAGCAGGTAGGGGGCGGAGCTCAGTCCCAGGTGAGATGGGCTGTGACAGAGAGCAGGTAGGGGGCGGAGCTCAGTCCCAGGTGAGATGGGCTGTGACAGAGAGCAGGTAGGGGCGGAGCTCTGTCCCAGGTGAGATGGGCTGTGACAGAGAGCAGGTAGGGGGCGGAGCTCTGTCCCAGGTGAGATGGGCTGTGACAGAGAGCAGGTAGGGGGCGGAGCTCTGTCCCAGGTGAGATGGGCTGTGACAGAGAGCAGGTAGGGGGTGGAGCTCAGTCCCAGGTGGATGGGCTGTGACAGAGAGCAGGTAGGGGCGGAGCTCGTCCCAGGTGGAGGGCTGTGACAGAGAGCAGGTAGGGGGCGGAGCTCTGTCCCAGGTGAGGGGCTGTGACAGAGAGCAGGTAGGGGGTGGAGCTCAGTCCCAGGTGAGATGGGCTGTGACAGAGAGCAGGTAGGGGGGGAGCTCGTCCCAGGTGAGATGGGCTGTGACAGAGAGCAGGTAGGGGGTGGAGCTCTGTCCCAGGTGAGATGGGCTGTGACCAGGAGAGCAGGTAGGGGGCGGAAGCTCTGTCCCAGGGAGATGGGACGTGACAAGAGCAGGTAGGGGGTGGAGCTCAGTCCCAGGGAGGGCTGTGACAGAGAGCAGGTAGGGGGTGGAGCTCGGTCCCAGGTGAGATGGGCTGTGACAGAGAGCAGGTAGGGGGCGGAGCACAGTCCCAGGTGAGATCGGGGGGTACTCACGGACACACACGGGGGGTCTGCCGGACCAGCGGTGCTGCTGCTCACAGATGCGCACGGACACACCGATCAGCCGGAAGCCGGGGCTGCACTGGTACACCACGCTGCCCCGGTAGTTATAGTTCTCCCCCACCACCTGCCCATTAACCAGGGGCTCAGGAGGACCGCAGTGTCCCACTGAGAACACACACAGACACACGTACACACACACACACACACACACAACCACACACACACGCACGCACGCACACACACGCATACACAACCACACACGTACGCACACACACATACACACACACACATACGCACACACGTACGCACACACACACACACACACACACATACACACACACAACCATACATCCACATCCCCTACAATCTACCCCACACACTCCCATCAACCAGGGCCAGAGCACCGCAGCCCACAACACACACAACACACTACCACACACACACACACACACACACACATACACACACACGTACGCACGCACACACACACAACCACACACACACACACACATACACACACACACACACAACCATAACCACACACACACACACACACACACACATACACACAGAAAAGGGGGAAAAAAGATGGTGTGTCAGTGCAGAGCAGTCATGCTCGAAGCGGATCTGGATCAGAGCAGATCAGACTGGATCAGACTAAATCAAGCCGGATCAAACCGGATCAGAACAGATCAGTGCGGATTGGGCCAGATGAAGGCAGATCAGCCTGGGACAGGCGTACCCAGGCATCGAGCTGGTGCTCCACTCCACAGGCCGTTGGACAGGCACTCTCGCACCTGTGCCCCCACCAGAGTGTAGCCGGTATTGCATGAGAAGATGGCAGTGGCTCCATACACCGTCAGGGTCCCAATCTTATTCCCATTGACTGGAATTCCCAGAGTCCCACAGGAAATAACTGCCACAGTGAAACAAGGCAACCATGAACAAACAAGAGAACGGCCACTTCAGGAGAGAATAACATCAGATTCAACAAACAAAACACACTTCAGCTTCAACAAACAAAACACACTTCAGCTTCAACAAGCAAAAAACACTTCAGCTTCAACAAACAAAACACACTTCAGCTTCAACAAGCGAAAAACACTTCAGCTTCAACAAGCGAAACACACTTCAGCTTCAACAAACAAAACACACTTCAGCTTCAACAAACAAAAAACACTTCAGCTTCAACAAGCGAAACACATTTCAGCTTCAACAAACAAAACACACTTCAGCTTCAACAAACAAAAAACACTTCAGCTTCAACAAGCAAAACACACTTCAGCTTCAACAAACAAAACACACTTAAGCTTCAACAAACAAAACACACTTCAGCTTCAACAAGCGAAAAACACTTCAGCTTCAACATGCAAAAAACACACCAGCTTCAACAAACAAAACACATTTCAGCTTCAACAAACAAAACACTCAGTCACAGGATTCAGCTAACATGCAAAAACAATCGTCAACAACAAACACATTCAGCTTCAACAACACACGCTTCAACAAAAACACAGAATGTGCCAGCTGTGATAAAATTCCTAACACATCACCTTCAACAAACAAAAAACATTTCATCTTCAACAAAGATCATTTCAGCTTCAACAAACAAAAAAACTAAAACACAGTACATGTCGACTTTGATAAAAGCGCAAACACTTCAGCTTCAACAAAGCCCCAAAACTCATAAGCCATGGCAAACAGCAAAAACATATTTTCAGAGCCTGAAAACTCATCAGCCTCCCCAGCGTTTATAGTATATAATATTAACTTCAATAAATGCAGCCATACCTGCCCATCCACCCCCGCCCCCTCACCCCACCGCCACGCACATTAATAATACAGCGTTATTTGTTTAATATCAGGTCACTGGCTGGGGAAAAGGAATTATTTGCATTCCGTGTGTATTTTGTCAAAGCAGACATCCCTGGGCCAATCCTAGAGTGTAGCACAGTGGGTAAGGAACTGGGCTTGTAACCGAAAGGTCGCAGGTTCGATTCCCGGGTAAGGACCCTGCCGTTGTACCCTTGAGCAAGGTACTCAACCAATTGCTTCAGTATATATCCACTGTATAAGGATACAATGTAAAATGCTATGTAAAAGTGTGTAAGTCGCTCTGATAAGAGTGTCTGCTAAATGCCTGTAATGAAATGTAATGTATATTTAACTACACTGGCATCCCCAGCAGATTGGTCACTGGTGTAGCAGGGGAGCAGCTGGAGGCAGACCAGCCAATGAGAAGTTCATAATCTGCATTTCCTGACTGTTACAGCCAATGAGCACCTGCCTATGCGAATGTGCTGATACAACCAATGAGAAGCTGATAGTGTTTACTAACTTTTACAGGCCAGCCAATTAGAAACTGACCATGTGCACTCACTTTTACACTTTTACAGCCCATGAGAAGCTGACAATGTGTATACTCACTGCTACAGGAAGGTCTAGGGTTTGGGTAATCCCATGTCCCGTTGGCTTGGCAACGAATGACCCTCTGACCCCTGTAGTAGTATCCGGGGTCACAGGTCAGCATCATCGCCGCGTTGAACTGATTGTGGGTGCCGTAGATCAGCCTCCATCTCCCATGGTGCACTGAGGACAGGCCAATGTCAGGGCAGGTCACCACTGAAACGCAAGAGGTCAAAGGTCACAGCAGAGCCATTCCATTAGCTAAAACCGGAGCTGAAGTGCCCTAGGTTTCCTGTCCCACGGACTTCAGAAATACACCTCAGCCGTGTCCAGCCACAGAGCCTGTTATTGACACAGTGGACCGCCGGTGGCAGAGGGCAGCGGGCCGTGGAAATAAGCAGCTCCCCCGCTACTCCTCACTGCGCTACACAAACTGAGCCTGCGTTTATCCTCAGATCTACGGCATCTGCGGGCCAGTTCATTTCTCACAGCCTTCACCTTGCGTTATTTCACAGGACTGCATTAACTTTAAAATTTGCCATCGTTAACAGCCAAGCCACGCTTTATTTATACCCGACACACTCGGTTAGATGCAGAGACTGCACGGCCTGGCGCTTCCCTGCTAATTACATTACATCCCAGTATTTAGCCCACACGTTCATCCATTGTGACTTACACAGCTTACGTTTTATTAACAAACAGTCCGTCTGTACTCTTGGATGTTTAGCAGAGGTAATACATGGTTAAGTAGATTTGCTTGTGGGTAACAGCGGTGCCCCTGCTGGGAATTAAGCCTGCAATCTCCGAGCTGCAAGCACAGCTCCCTAAACGTCATGCTAATAGGCTGATAAAGACCCTGTTCCTTCGCACACAGAAAGTTTGGATGCAGGTCTTTTCTTTCACTCACCCTATAAGGACTTATTAGGGTCTAAATTATAAAAAAGGTTTGTTTTTGAAGCGTCGATATTGTGTGATGCCCCCATGACCCCCAAAGCCACTCCTCTCTCTGCACTGACGCCATGGGAACCGCCTACAGTCGTACACTAGAGACTGTGACTTAGCAGGATGAGCCACCCAACAGTCTTCCACAGACCCTTTGATGGTTCCCTATTGGATGGATTTCCTCTCAATGTTCAGTCCAATCAGGGATATTGGAATACAGATGACAGTCCTAAAGTCACCTTTCTCAAAAATAGAGGAGGATCACAGAATACATTGGTAACAACCAATAGAACGACACCAGTGGTGATTAGTGGATACATTTTGGCTACATCCTGGTCATTCCAAAAGAGAACCTTTAAGTATTGCCAGACCATATCCACCAATCACACTCGACATTATTCTACTGGCTGTTACCAACACGTTCTGTGATTGGTGGAGCTGCTCATTGTATGTTCCATGAGTGAAGTGACATCACAGCAGTCTTGTTCTGGAGACCTATCAGGAGGAGTTCTTGCCCCCCCTCCTTTGTATCCACTCAGACTCACCTGTACAGGGGGGCGGGGCATCGCTGGGACTCCACCTCCCAGTTTCCTCGCAGACGATGGACGGAGCGTGGCCGTCAGCCAATCGGAAGCCTGGGTTGCAGCGGTAGAAGGCTGTGGAGCCACAGGTGTAGTCCTGGCCGAAGACCGTACCGTTCTCCGGAGCCAAGGGCATGCCGCAGGACACCACTGCAGGGACAGAGCACCACGCCCAGCGGCATTATGGGTACCAAGATTCACCAACCAGCGCATAGGAATCAGGTTCACCACACCCAGCGGCATTATGGGAATCAGCGATTCACAACCCGATTATGGAATCAGAATTCCCCATGCCCAGCGCATTTGAGCAATTATGGATATCAACACACAGCGCATAGAATCGCAGATTTCACCACACCCAGCGGCATTATGGGAATCAGCGAGATTTCACCATGCCCAGCGGCATTATGGTCGCAGAATTCACCAGCCGCTTATGGAGAATCGTCGATTCACCATGCCCAGCGGCATTATGGGGGAAATCTGGCAAGATATCCTATCTCTACATCACACGGATGGGGTAATGAAACCATCTGCACCAGCTATCAGCCCATCCCGATGATATGAAGATCAGCTAATCTGACTGCACGGCGGTGAAGAAGGAGGCTGTGTCTGCATCCCACACAGTCCTGAGGGGAATATGAAGTTTTATTCCGTTTTATAAGGTAATGCTGAAGCCTGTAAGTAACTAAACTTGCAGCTGAAGAATACATGCTGCAGATTACACTGGGGGATTCTGGGAAGAAGTTTAATGCGAGGTCTCGTGTATGGAGACTGTGCACACACAGATGAGGGGGGGGGAGGGGGGGGGCTGCCTCCATTTAAAATCATTAAACTGAAAATAAAGTGCCAGAGGCCAGGGGCTAAGAGCTACTCTTATTCCCTTGTTAATAAAAACCTAAATTACAAGAAAAGATTTTGCTCTGCTATAATCATTCGTCTGGTGACCAGCCCAGCAGCGCCTATTGATTGAATTTCATAACTGAGTGAAGTAACAGGAGTGTGTAACGTGTGTGTGTGTGTGTGTGTGTGTGTGCGTGGGTGTGTGTGTGTGTGTGTGTGTGTGTGTGTGCGTGTGTGTGTGTGTGTGTGTGTGGTGTGTGTGTGTGTGTGGTGTGTGTGTGTGTGTGTGTGGTTGCGTGTGAGTGGGTGTGTGTATGTGTGTGTGTGTGTGTGTGCGTGTGAGTTGGGTGCGTGGGCTGTAGTGCGTGTGTGGGTGGTGTGTGGTGTGTGTGTGGTGTGGTGGTAGAGAGGGGTGGGGTGTGTGTGGCGTGCGTGCGTGTGTGTGTGTGTGTGTGCGCGTGGGTGTGTGTGTGTGTGCGTGGGTGTGTGTGTGTGTGTGTGTGTCGTGGGTGTGTGTGTGTGTGTGTGTGTGTGTGTGTGTGTGTGCGTGCGTGCGTGCGTGCGTGTGTGTGTGTGTGTGTGCGTGCGTGTGGTGTGTGTGTGCGTGGGTGCGTGGGTGTGTGTGTGTGTGCGTGGGTGTGTGTGTGTGTGTGTGTGTGTGCGTGGGTGTGTGTGTGTGTGTGTGTGGGGGGGGGGGTGTGCGTGACTCTGTGCACTAATGGATATGCTCTCAGTGTGCCTCAGAAAGCTCACTCAGAGGGTGGAGCCTTAGCTGGGCTGGGGGGGTAGGTAGAGAAGGGGTGGGGTGTGTCTGAGAGGGCTGTTTCACTTAGTTGGGGCGGTAGTGGGTGGGGTTTCCCACCTTGGTGGGGCAGCAGTGGGTGGGGTTTTCCACCTTGGTGGGGCAGCAGTGGGTGGGGTTTCCCACCTTGGTGGGGCAGCAGTGGGTGGGGTTTCCCACCTTGGTGGGGCAGCAGTGGGTGGGACCTCTTACCCTGACAGAGAGGTGTTGGGGCGCTCCATTGGTACAGGCCCTGGGGTGTGTGGCTGCAGGTAGCGCTGCTCTGTCCAATCAGGTGGAAGCCTGGGTCGCAGCTGAACTGCAGGGTGCTGCCGGGAGCGCTGCCTGTCACGCTGTGGACCGAACCATTGTTGGGGGGCGCGGGGGGGCTGCAGTACGCCGCTGTGGAACACAGGGGTTTTTTTTCCTGTTTAATCCCCAAATTTATCCCGTTTGGAGCAACAGTCACCAGCACACATCGCTGCAACCTCTGCAACATGCACATGGGTTCGCTCTCAAAACAAAAACTTTGTAATAATTTGCTGACAAATGAGAAAAAAACAGTAATTTATTCCACTTGTCAATAAATTATTTTACATCTCTTTTCAGTGCAGACAAACTCTGTCAGGTACACATACTTATCAAAGCAGTTTTTCTAGCCGGGAGAGTGAAATAGATTAAATATCAAACCATGGGGCCCATCCACACACTGGAACAGAGCCTTAACAGATACCATATCAAAACCCCTGTTCCATATAAAAGAATTTGTATCAATAACGTGTATAATGAAGCTCGCCTGTTATCAGCATGAAATTAGACCCGTAATTGTAGATTTAATATTAAGATTAGAAAGTGTTAGCGCTGATGAATCAGGGAGAGCAAATTATATCAGTGGAGATCATTCCATTTGTGCTGGTCGGGGTAATTAAACGGCAGACTCATTTAGAACGGAATCGGAGAACCCAAGTTTCGCCCGTCCCGACGGCGGCGCCGATCGGCGCCTAATTGGATTTATGAAGGGCGAGAGGCGGTCCGGGGGCCGCTACCGACGCGGATCAGACGCTCGGAGCGGAGAAACGGCGCGGGGGGGGGGGGGGAGGGGGGGGGGGGCGAAACCTGATCACATTCCTCATCAGCGAAGCCACATTATGGCTCCATAAAAATTAAAAGTCTGGGGACGGGCGAGGAAGTGGCGGAACGGATTCTTCGCTCCGTGACTGACGGCCCCCGGGGGGGTGGGGGCGGTCGGGTGGGGGGGCTTCAGGGCTCTGAAGGTCCCTCTACTGAGGTCATATGAGGACAGGGGGGTACGGCAGGAAACAGGAAATGTGAATGTATTCTACACTTCGCTCCTTCCGTGTGTAAATCAGGGAGGAGGAAAAGGAGGAACACTTCATGCTGAATGAAATAATGGACCGAGGCAGAAGTGGGACTGTGAGGGGGACCAGGCCGGCAGAGACACGGACGCATTTTACTCCTGATTTGTTCTTCCCAGGGCTCCACGAGTGAAAGATCACACAAGAGGAAGCAGGTGGAGGCGTAAGGTCGCCAGGTTGAGTGTTAGAGGAAGCAGGTGGAGGTGTAAGGTCGCCAGGTTGAGTGTTAGAGGAAGCAGGTGGAGGCGTGCGGTTGCCAGGTTGAGTGTTAGAGGAAGTAGGTGGAGGTGTAAGGTCCCCAGGTTGAGTGTTAGAGGAAGCAGGTGGAGGCGTAAGGTTGCCAGGTTGAGTGTTAGAGGAAGCAGGTGGAGGTGTAAGGTCGCCAGGTTGAGTGTTAGAGGAAGCAGGTGGAGGTGTAACGTCCCCAGGTTGAGTGTTAGAGGAAGCAGGTGGAGGTGTAAGGTCCCCAGGTTGAGTGTTAGAGGAAGCAGGTGGAGGTGTAACGTCCCCAGGTTGAGTGTTAGAGGAAGCAGGTGGAGGTGTAAGGTCCCCAGGTTGAGTGTTAGAGGAAGCAGGTGGAGGTGTAAGGTCGCCAGGTTGAGTGTTGAGAGAATGCAGGTGGAGGTGTAAGGCCCCCAGGCTGAGTGTTGTGAGAAAGCCCGTCTGTGGTACCGGAGAAAGAACGTGTTCCTCTGTGAAACCTGTGCCACAGCTTTCAGGCCAACAGGTGAAGATTTTGTCTTCTGGTTAAGTTTGGGAACTGTCACTTTACGACGGGAGATCAGGGGAGCATAAAAAGCCAGATGGCCGTGGTGTAGGCGTGTGGGAGAAATGTTTGGCACGGTGGAAAGAAATATTGAGAATAGAAAGGTGCTGCATATTCATTGCTGTTCCCAGATTCAGGCATAGATCTCAATCAACTTCTTTTAAAATTCTTTTAAAACAGGCCAAAAACTGGTGTTGCTGTACACTTTAAAGCAAACTGAGAGGAGCAGACCTTCCTCAGCTGACCAAACGGTAGCCAATGAGGAAGATCAGAAAGAATTTAAACTGGACGGTGCATTGAGGTCAGGTCTCCAGTGTCTGAGGAGACTATGGACTCTATAGGTATGTGTGATATTAACTCTATTCAAGAGCTTCGAATATTAAAAAAGAACATGTTTGATTTCCTCATTTGCATAACACTTGTGATGTCCCATTGTGATGTCACAGACGGCCACTGACCTGAGTAGCGAATCCGGAAGGCCTTGTGGCCGGAGGCGTGGTCTGAGGTCCAGTGCAGGAGGACGCTATTGGAGGAGCTGGTGACGCTGAGGGGGGCGGAGTAGTTCCCGCTCAGCGTGGCGAGCAGCGGGCTCTGGCGGGAGGGGCCTGCGGGGCACAGGGGCACAACCTCAGCCAATCACACGCACACAGGGGCACAACCTCAGCCAATCACACGCACCCTGCGATGTCCCAGCCAATCACTGACCACACGTATGCCATGATTAATTATATTAAATGTGTACTATACTATGGACTACTGGTGATCCCTGTCAGCAGTCATTACATCTTTACCTCAAGTCTGTCTATCTATGTATTTATCTATACTCATCTATCGATCTATCTATTCATCACTTACTCAAACTATGAGACCCATAGCCAAGCTACACAGAGATGACCACACGCACGCACACACACACACACACACACACCACACACACACACACACACACAGACACACACACACACACACACACACACACACACACACACACACACCTTTGCGGCATGCGCGCTTATATGCAGTAACGATGTGCATCTCTCCTCACTATGGTCCCGTCAGGGGTCACATGACTCACCGTCGAAGATCTCCATCTCGTCCACCTGGTGGCTGGTCTGAAACAGCTGGACGTCCAGGGACACGTTGTAGCCCAGCTCCACCTGCAGGAGCCAGGAGCAGGTGTGGAACTGGGCGGAGGCCAGGGCTGGGGGCTGGCTCAGGATCAGCCCTGCGGAGTCCGTCAGAACCTCACCGGCCGGGCACGGCACTGCAGCGGGTCAGAACCATACAGAGATTCAGAACCGCTCAGAGAGTCAGAACCGCTCAGGGAGTCAGAACCACTCAGAGTCAGAACCACTCAGAGAGTCAGAACCACTCAGAGTCAGAACCATTCAGAGTCAGAACCACTCAGAGTCAGAACCACTCAGAGAGTCAGAACCACTCAGAGTCAGAACCACTCAGAGCCAGAACCGCTCAGAGAGCCAGAACCGCTCAGAGAGTCAGAACCACTCAGAGTGTCAGAACCATACAGAGATTCAGAACCGCTCAGAGAGTCAGAACCACTCAGAGTCAGAACCACTCAGAGAGTCAGAACCACTCAGAGTCAGACCCGCTCAGAGAGTCAGAACCACTCAGAGTCAGACCCGCTCAGAGAGTCAGAACCACTCAGAGTCAGAACCACTCAGAGAGTCAGAACCACTCAGAGAGTCAGAACCACTCAGAGTCAGAACCGCTCAGAGAGTCAGAACCACTCAGAGAGTCAGAACCACTCAGAGTCAGAACCACTCAGAGTCAGAACCACTCAGAGAGTCAGAACCACTCAGAGAGTCAGAACCACTCAGAGTCAGAACCACTCAGAGAGTCAGAACCACTCAGAGAGTCAGAACCACTCAGAGTCACATTAGCAGCGACTGATACATATAACATAACATAACATTAGATAACATTATATAACATAACATAATGAGGAGAACAGGCCATTCAATGCTCGCCAGTTCCCTAACTAAATCAGTGCTCTGATTACCTACAGAATAGATAGTATCTAACACCATATCAAGACTGGTCTTGAAAATCCCCAGAGTTTCTGCCTCTACTATGTGACCTGGCAGGCAATTTCACACATTGATTACTCTGTGTGAACAATTTCTTCATAATGTCTCTACGGAATTGACCTTTTGCTAATGTCCTTTTTTGTCCCCTCATTCTACTAACAGAACTCAGCCTGAAGAATCTCTTGTAGTTCACTTTGTTGGTCCCATTTATGAATTTAAGAGCCTCAATCAAATCACCCGAGTCAACTTTTACTATGCCAGAAGAGATTAAGCATCGAGGGGAGATGTAGTGTGCACTTTGTGTTAGAACAGTAGGACTAGTGGAAATGCAGCGCGCACTCTGGGTAAGACTGAAGGAGATCTGGCAGGGTAGTGTGCATTGTGAGTTAGGGCAGGATGACAGTGCTCGTAAGGCAGTGCTTTTGTGAGTGAAAGGCTGGTGATATAAGATATTCTGGAGCAGGGCCATTGCTAAGCCGGTAAGTAATGCAGAGCCACAGGAGATAATTAGATCAGAGCTGGCCACGCCTCCAGCCAATGAGCACACAGCACACTCTGTACAGCGAGCTCAGCCCCACCCCCCTCAGCTTCAGTCTCCCAGCAGGGTGACCTTGAGCTAGCCAAAGCGCTAACGAGGCCCCCCTCCAGGCCTGCGGGGGGGGGGGGACTGGAACCCCAGACACCGGCCTATTGTGTCTCTTCACTATACTCGCAGGCACCACACCAACCCAGACCACACCTAACACACCAGACCAGCCAGAACCACACCCAATCACCCTAAACCACACCCAGAATAACACTCTAAACCACACCCAGAATCACACCCTAAACCACACCCAGAATCACACCCTAAACCACACCCAGAATCACACTCTAAACCACACCCAGAATAACACTCTAAACCACACCCAGAATCACACCCTAAACCACACCCAGAACCACACCCAGAATCGCACCCTAAACCACACCCAGAACCACACCCTAAACCACACCCAGAACCACACCCTAAACCACACCCAGAACCACACCCAGAATCACACCCGAAACCACACCCAGAATCACACCCTAAACCACACCCAGAATCATACTCTAAACCACACCCAGAATCACACCCTAAACCACACCCAGAATCACACCCAGAATCACACTCTAAACCACACCCAGAATCACACTCTAAACCACACCCAGAATCACACCCAGAATCGCACCCTAAACCACACCCAGAATCACACCCTAAACCACACCCAGAATCACACTCTAAACCACACCCAGAATCACACCCGAAACCACACCCAGAATCACACCCTAAACCACACCCAGAATCATACTCTAAACCACACCCAGAATCACACCCTAAACCACACCCAGAATCACACTCCAAACCACACCCAGAATCACACTCTAAAGCACACCACAATTCACACCCAGAACCACACCCTAAACCACACCCAGAATCACACTCTAAACCACACCCAGAATCACACTCTAAACCACACCCAGAATCACACCCTAAACCACACCCAGAATCACACTCTAAACCACACCCAGAATCACACTCTAAACCACACCCAGAATCACACCCTAAACCACACCCAGAACCACACCCTGAAGCACATCCAGGACCCAACCCTGAACCACATCCAGAACCACGCCCTACAAAACATGCAGAACCACACCCTAAACCACATGCAGAACCAAGCCTTGAACTACAGTCAGAGAAACACATACTGTAGCTCCATGACTTTAGTCTGGACCATGGACAGCACCAGAATCTTTGTCTGTGTTGGGATTTGTGCTTTCTGTAATGTGTGTGTGTGTGCTTGTGTATCTATGTGTAAAAGACTTATTTATGATAATTATGTTAATCTCCCTTTACTGGCAAGGGAACAGAGATGCAGATAAATCAGGAATCATCCTTAAATCCCAGTGATGGGATGATGAAGGTGATGGGATGATGAAGGTGGAGGTGAGGCTGCATCAGGATGCGTATCAACAGAGCCAGAGAGAGCATGTAATCATACTCCTATTAATGAACTCTCAGACTCTCACCAACAACACTTCTACCGCACTGCCCTGACCTGCTAATAATAATGCACTGCAGTTCTACAGCGTTATTCACGATGTCAAAGATATTCCCAGTGGTGATTATCCGCCATAATCATCTATTACACGCTGGCCTACATAATTTTGTACCAACTACTCATTTGTTATCTTGAGTGTGTTTATAGTTTCATAGCTCTAATGGAAAATTGATTTTTTAAAACATGCGCAATGCTGGTGTTCACTTTAAATCCAGGTGTCCCAAAATCCCCATTCTGCATGAGGCTGTTCTGCACCATAACTGTGCAAATTTAACACCTTCACTGAATCTGTCTGACCGTGTCCATTTCCAAAGCACAGCCACACACATATACACACACACCTACACACAAACACACACCTACACACAGACACGCACACGCATTCACCTGAAATCTCTCATCTCACACACAGAAACACACAAACACGCACAGACACACACACACTCACACACACACACATACACACTCTCACACACACACACACACACACACTCACACACACACACACACACACACACTCACACACACACACACTCACACACACACAGACACACACACACTCACACACACACACACTCACACACACACAGCACACACACACGTCGACACACACACACACACACACACACACACACACACAACACACTCACACACACACACACACACACTCACACACACACACACACAGAACAGACACACACGCACACACACACACACACACTCACACACACACTCACACACACACTCTCTCTCACTCACACACACACAGACACACACACACTCAGACACACACACACACACACACACACACACACACACACACACACACACACACACACACACACACACACTCACACACACACACACACACACACACACTCTCTCTCACACACACACACACACTCACACACACACACACACACACACACACACACACACACACACACACACACACACACACACGCAAACACTGACACACACACTCACACACAGAAATAAAGACATATGACCCACCCTCACAGGAAGGAGGCGGGCCCTGGAACTCCAGGTGAGTACCCAGCCTGCAGGTGAGGATGTTGTTGCCGGTGAGCTGGTACCCAGGCAGGCACTGGTACCGCACCATGTCCCCTGTGGAGGACACACAGTGGAGTCGGTCAAACACTGGGCAGATCAGCATGCTCTGTTACTACACCTGCCAGTACACCCGCTTTACACACTGTTACTACACCCGCTTTACACACTGTTACTACACCTGCTGCACACACTGTACTGTTACTACACCTGCCAGTACACCTGCTTTACACACTGTTACTACACCTGTTAGTACACCTGCTTTACACACTGATACTACACCTGCCAGTACACCTGCTTTACACACTGTTACTACACCTGCCAGTACACCTGCTTTACACACTGTTACTACACCTGCCAGTACACCTGCTTTACACACTGTTACTACACCTGCCAGTACACCCGCTTTACACACTGTTACTACACCTGTAAGTACACCTGCTTTACACACTGATACTACACCTGCTAGTACACCTGCTTTACACACTGATACTACACCTGCTAGTACACCTGCTTTACACACTGATACTACACCTGCTAGTACACCTGCTTTACACGCTGTTACTACACCTGCTGTACACACTGTTACTACAACTGTCTTATACACTGTTACTACACCTGCTTTACACACTGTTACTACACCTGCTGCACACACTGTTACTACACCTGCTCAGTGATTCAGAATGAAACTGCTTTGTAAACCGTGTAATGGATTATAGGACCGACCAGCCCCCGTGTGAGCAAAATGGGCAGGGCAGGGCAGGGCAGGGCAGGGCAGGGTACACCCAGCCAAACCCGCCCCGCCCCGCCTCCTCTCAGACTCTTAATTAACTAACACAGCAGATGCATGTGCTGATGAATACATTAACTGCAGGGTCAAGAACAATCAGAAACGACTTCTTTTGTTTGTATCATTACTGAAAGCCATCCGGTTAAATTATTCACTGCACGTTCAGAGCCTCTTGTTCTACACTCAATGCATATTAAAACACGCTGAGGCGTGTTGAAGCGTGTGTACATTACGTGTTCAATGCTATTCTGCACGCCACAGCATTGTCCTGAAGCTGCTATTACACTGGACCCAAGGATGGAGAACACAGCCTTAGCTGTCCAAAAAAACGGCCATTCGGTAAAGAAAGGTAAGGTGTGGCAGGGTAAGGTATGTTAGGGTAAAAGAAGATAAGCTAAGATAAGGTAGGTTTAAGATAAGAAAGGTTAAGATAAGGCTGTACACAGGTTATGTGCATGGAGGAAGGTCTAGCTTTTCACAGATAAGTTGTCCCAGCGTTGTTATAACGTTGAGCACAGGGTGTGTGCATGGAGAAGGCAGACTGACTCACCCATCCTGAAGTCCTGGCTGCCCAGAATGAGCTCAGCATTGGGGACGGCGGGAGGGGGCAGGCAGTACTGCAGCCTGTAGGCTGAGAACACAGGGGTTTCACACCTTATACAGAGTTACAGAATGTGTGTGGGTATGCGAGTGAGTGTGTGTGTGTGTGTGTGTGTGCATGTGTGTGAGTGAGAATGTGTATGGGTATGCGAGTGAGTGTGTATGTGTGTATGTGTCTGTGTGACACACACGTGGCAGGTACAAGGTACATACCCTGATAGGAGATCCTGAAGAATCCGCCCCTCTCTGTGTCGCTACGGAAACGAATGAGGACCTGATTGGAGGTGCTGCTGGGCGTGGCCCCCAGCTCCCCCCCAGGGAACACAGCCAGCCTGCGGGCCGTCTGCTGAGCTCCATCCCTGTGGGGCCAGAGCAGCCTGGCTTACACCTGCTACACCTGTTACACCTGCTACACCTGCTACCCCTGCTATACCTGATACACCTGCTATACCTGTTACCCCTGCAATACCTGTTACACCTGCTATACCTGTTACACCTACTACACCTGCTACCCCTGCAATACCTGTTACACCTGCTATACCTGTTACACCTACTTAACCTGCTACACCTGCAATACCTGTTACAACTGCTATACCTGTTACACCTACTACACCAGCTACCCCTGCTATACCTGTTACCTCTGCTACACCTGCTACACCTGCTACACCTGCTATACTTGCTACACCTGTTACCACTGCTATAACTGCTACCCCTGCTATACCTGTTACACCTGCTACACCTGCTATACCTGTTACCCCTGCTATACCTGTTACACCTGCTACACCTGCTGTACTTGCTACACCTGTTACCACTGCTATAACTGCTACACCTGTTACACCTGCTACACCTGCTACACCTACTACACCTGCTACACCTGGTATACCTGCTACACCTATTACACCTGCTACACCTGCTATACCTGCTATACCTGCTTACACCTGCTACACCTGCTTCACCTGCCATACCTGCTACACATGCTTCACTTACTATACCTGCTACACCTGCTTACACCTGCTACACCTGCTTCACCTGCTTCACCTGCTACGCCTGCTTACACCTGCTACACCTATTACACCTGCTTACACCTGCTACACCTGTTACACCTGCTACACCTGCTACACCTGCTACACCTGCTACACCTGCTACAGCCGCTACACCTACTACACCTGTTACACCTGCTACACCTGCTACACCTACTTATACCTGCTACACCTGCTTCACCTGCTTCACCTGTTACACCTGCTACAGCCGCTCTCTGGCACTGTGCAGAACCAGGAAGACAGCAGGAAGACCAGGCCCTTACCACACCGTGATGACATCATGGGGTCCATGCACCTGGAGCACGGTGACATTGAGCAGCACCCCCATGCCCGTTGTCACGGTGACCAGCCAGGTGCAGTCGGCCGGGCTGGGGTAGTCCTCAGGGAAGCCCGGGGAGAGAATGACCCCCTGGTCCGAGGTGACGTTGCCCCCGCAGGTCGCTGTGGGAATTACAGGAGAGGGCGTCCCATGAAAATGTCCATTTTTTCTGATTCATTATTATTTTGGATAGAGTACAAGAAACAGGAAATGCTTGGCTTCTATTATTACATTATTCATTTTAGTAAATGAGCAAAAAGGCAGACAGTGGGGTGGGCGGGGTTACTGGGACAGCAGGAGCGTAAGCTTGCCTCATGAGGGTGACATTTTCGGGGGTGTGGGATCGAATGCAGTATGAAGACAGAGAGGGCAGCTCCCCTGTATTTTGAGGTATGAGATGTCTCATATATTAAATTACGCGGGTGATATTTTGGCTGGTGGCCGTGCTTTCCACTCCCTGACCTACTTCAAACAGCCTGTTTTTCACAAACAGTTTTCTGAAGGACCCTTAAAGGGGTCATTTCTGAATGCAGGGTACATTACCCAACACCAGTTCTGTTTGTTCAGAAAGGCAAAAGAGCTGTCTGCACAGAGCAGCCCCCCCAGCATGCCCCCTCCCTCCAGCCCCCAGCCCCCCCCAGAAACACACACGCTGGCTTTCATCTGCCTTATTCTCAGGAAAATTGCTTGTTTTCTTCCTCCGAATATCACTGCAGCATGAGATTAGGCTCCCAATCTGAGGTCCATTTGAGACGCCCAGACAGCACACGGGCTAACCCTCTCCAGCACCAGCCACAGCATGCTTTTATTATGGCACCACCCAAAGCATGCTTTTATTCTGATACCAGTCACACACGCTTTTATTCTGACACCAGCCACAGCATGCTTTTATTATGGCACCACCCAAAGCACGCTTTTATTCTGACACCAGCCACAGCATGCTCTTATTATGGCACAACCCACAGCATACTTTTATTCTGACACCAGCCACGGCACGCTTTTATTCTGACACCAGTCACAGGACACTTTTATTCTTACAATGAGGTGTGCTTCACACCCCCTCCCCAACATCAGGAGAATGAGAGGGAGAATAATGCTGGATTCTGTGTCAGTGTTGAGCAGGATTTACAGTGCGTCAGTCCTCCACTCAGAGCTCATGCAGTGCTGTGTGTTTCTGCAGAGACAGAGTGCTGCTGGAGATGGGAGATAAGGGCCATTCAGACCCAGCTATGGGGCACTCAACATTATCTGCTTCAGAACAAAGCTTCAGCTAAGAGGCTCTCAACATGATCTACGTCAGAACAAAGCTTCAGCACTCAAGACACTCAACATGATCTGCTTTGATGAAAAACTACATCTAGTTAACCTGAACTTCAGCCTGATCTACTTGACTTACCCCCAAACTCAAGGATCAGCTTAATGTGGGCGTGTCATATCTGAGGAAGGGGGCGTGTCATATCTGAGTATGAGGGTGTGTCATATCTGAGGAAGGGGGCGTGTCATATCTGAGTATGAGGGTGTGTCATATCTGAGGATGGGGGCTGTCATATTTGAGGATGGGGGCGTGTCTTATCTGAGGAAGGGGGCGTGTCTTATCTGAGGATGGGCGTGTCATACCTTCACACCTGGGGAAGGGGTGGTCCCAGCTGCGGGTGGTCCCATGCTGGCAGGTGAGGAGGGCGTGGCCGGTGAGCGTGTACCCAGGGTGGCACTGGAAGGAGATGGACTGGCCCACGTTGTACCCAGAACCCACCACCACCCCGTGCCCAAACGGCTCTGGGTCCGGGCATTCCTGCAGCTCATAGGCTGGTGGGAAGAGGCCAAGCAGCCAATCAACCAATCAGCTCAATCCAGGTAAAAACAAGTGAACCAATCACTGACAGTGAATAAAAGCAAAGTTAACCATGTTAAACCTAACAAATGCTGTGTGAGAAATGTTTCTGTAAGGAAAAGACAGTACCCAAATTAATGAATCCTTCAGAGCTGATATCTCAAAGTCCTAGAGGTGCATAATATTTGCAAGTTCTTAGCAACTTCAGCATTTAAGTACTTAATTGAAATGGATTGGCAAAAGATTTTGCAGTGCTGAAATTGCTCACAGACATCGCAGACCAGATTTTGAACTCCAGGCCTCAGGGTAGATTCAAATAGGCCAGGAGGGGGAGCGGCCAAACTTATATAACTTAAAATGAATAAATACTTATTTAAGTTATAACTTTAAAAAAGGCCTGAGATGGGTAAATTAAGGCATGAGAAGCGCCTCTCAGGCTCGTGGTGTTACACTCGGCCCAAACGGGTCGGCACGCGGCGGGACTCACCCCGGTATCGGAACCGGAAGCCGGGTCGGTTCTGGGAGTGGTCGCTGTGAAAGTACACCGTGGTCTCGTGGGAAGTGGTGAGCAGGGAGGCGGGGACTTCCTGCCCGCTGAAGCGGCCAATCACAGAGCTGGTCTCAAAGGGGCCGTTGCGGATCTCCAGGAAGTCGTGGTTCGCCTCGGTGGAGAAGTTGAGGAAGTGGAGGTGGGCGCCTGCGCCAGGGTACGGGAGAAACACCATGAGCTGCACCCTGATACCCCCTGGCCAAAAGTCACCCATCCATCCATTATCTATACCCGCTTATCCTGGGCAGGGTCACAGGGGGTGCTGGAGTCTATCCCAGCATGCATTGGGCAAGAGGCAGAAATACACCCTGGACAGGCCGCAGGGCACACACACCATTCACTCACACACTCATCCCTATGGGCAATTTAGGGTCTCCAATTGGCCTATTTGCATGTTTTTGGACTGTGGGAGGAAACCAGAGCACCCAGAGGAAACCCACGCGGGCACGGGGAGAACATGCAAACTCCACACAGAAAGGCCCCAAGCCAAGATTCAAACCCACAACCTTCTTTTTTATAAAAGTTTATAACATTCTCAAATAAAAATAGGAAAGAAATACACTCTCTAACTTGTTCCTGAGAAACGTTTCATAATGAAGGCTGAGCGTGTACGTAAGCACAGGTGTTTGAGTGTTTCAGTGAAGATTCTCTAATGGTGATTGGAAATGGCCGACGTTTTGCCGCTCATGTGGAATGGGGCCAAGCAGCACTCCAGCTCGGGTCTGAGTGCAATCAAGAGCAAATCAGAGGCCTCTCAGAGGCCCCGCCCCCTCACCGTGTCCCACGGGCAGGAAGATGCTCCAGCTGCAGTCACTGTTGCTAGGATAGTTTCCTGGGAAACCAGGACTCAGTATCCATCCCTCCATCTCCTCCCGAGTTCCCCCACATTCGGCTGGAGAAAAAAGAGCAGCAGTGAGTAGCAGTGGTCAAATCAAATGGTAAATGGTAAATGGACTGCATTTATATAGCGCTTTTATCCAAAGCGCTTTACAATTGATGCCTCTCATTTGCCAGAGCAGTTAGGGGTTAGGTGTCTTGCTCAAGGACACTTCGACACGCCCAGGGCGGGGTTTGAACCGGCAACCCTCCGACTGCCAGACAATGGTCAGAGCAGCAGTGTGGAGCAGTGGTCGGAGCAGCAGTGTGGAGCAGTGGTCGGAGCAGCAGTGTGGAGCAGTGGTCAGAGCAGCAGTGTGGAGCAGTGGTTAGAGCAGCAGTGTGGAGCAGTGGTCAGAGCAGCAGTGTGGAGCAGTGGTCAGAGCAGCAGTGTGGAGCAGTGGTTAGAGCAGCAGTGTGGAGCAGTGATCAGAGCAGCAGTGTGGAGCAGTGGTTAGAGCAGCAGTGTGGAGCAGTGATCAGAGCAGCAGTGTGGAGCAGTGGTTAGAGCAGCAGTGTGAAGCAGTTTTTCTATTTAAATATGCAAAATTGTGCGGGAATCAACTCAATGCATGCAAATGTTTTCACTGCTAAATAAAATAATACGAATTTCTCAAACTATGTCAAGGATCCTTTTTGCATAATGTGTAAAATTGGCTTAAAAGTGTTGTTTATTTTGTTATTTGGTACTTCTAGCTTTTTAATAGTTTGTGCAGTGTCAACACATCCCCGAAAAAAAAACATACTTATGTGGGTGCATGTCTAACGTGTGTGTGTGTTGGTTGTGTGTGTGTGTGTGTGTGTGTGTGTGTGTGTGTGTATGAGTGTGTGTGTGTGTGTGTGTGTGTGTGTGTGTGTGTGTGTGTGTGTGTGTGTATGAGTGTGTGGGTGTGTGTGTGTGTGTATGAGTGGGTGGGTGTGTGTGTGTGTGTATGAGTGGGTGGGTGTGTGTGTGTGTGTGTGTGTGTATGGTGGGTGGGTGTGTGGTGTGGGTTGTGTGGTGTGGGTGTGTGTGTGTGTGTGAGTGTGGTGTGTGTGTGAGTGTGTGGGTGTGTGTGTGTGTGTGTGTGAGTGTGTGTATGAGTGTGTGTGTGTGTGTGTGAGTGTGAGTATGTGTAGAGAGCAGTGTGTGTTTCTGCTCCTGTAGAGAGATGAAAGTAGCTGTGCGATGTCTCTCACATTAATTGAGAGCTCCATTAACACCCTGACCCCCACACTGCTAATGACAGGGTAAGTCAGAGCTGCGAGCCTGAACCCTGTTATTAGCCTGGAGGTGGGAGGAAGACAGGAGGATCATGGGAAATGGTGCATGCTGAGAAGTGGGTCAGTGCCCTGTAATGACAGGCTTCGAGTAGACTTCCACAGGCACTGCAGTGGAGTTCAGCTATGGATGAGATTTTAACACACACACACTAACTCACATACACACACACACACACGTACTCACACACACACTCATACACACACAAATACAAAACACTCACACACAAACACAAAACACACACACACACAAACACAAAACAAACACACACACACATACACACACTCACACTCAAACACACACACACACACTCAGACACACATGCGAGTGCGCACACGCACGCACACACAGATACACAAAGACAAAACACACAGACACACACACATTCACACACATGCATACACACACACACAAACACACACACACGCATGCGTATTGTTAGTGGCTGTGTGTACGGTGGTGGTGGTGTGTATTTCAATGTGTGTCGTTGGTGTGCATGTGTAGTGTTTTGAGTGGTGGTGTGTAGCTGTATGTGTGTGCAATGTGTGGTGTTGTGAGTATGTGTGTGGGTGTTGAGTGGTGGGTGTGCGGTATTGTGTGCGTGGTGGTGTGTGTGTGTGTGCAGTATGTGTGTGATATGTGTGTTTTTGAGTGTGTGTGTGTGTACGCATGGTATGTGTGTTTGAGTGTGTGTGTACGCATCGTATGTGTGTGTGTGTGTACAGTGTGTGTGTGTGTGCAGTATGTGTGTGCTATGTGTGTGTGTTTGAGTGTGTGTGTGTGTGTGTACAGTGTGTGTGTGTGCAGTATGTGTGTGATATGTGTGTGTGTTTGAGTGTGTGTGAGTGTACGCGTGGTATGTGTGTTTGAGTGTGTGTGTGTGTATGCGTGGTATGTGTGTGTGCGTGTGTGCGGTATGTGTGCGGTATGTGTGTGTGGGTACAGTATGTGCGTGCGTGTGGTATGTGTGTGTGCGGTATGTGTGCGGTATGTGTGTGTGGGTACAGTATGTGCGTGCGTGTGGTATGTGTGTGTGCGTGTGTGCGGTATGTGTGCGGTATGTGTGTGTGTGGGTACAGTATGTGTGTGTGTGTGCGGTATGTGTGTGTGTGTGTGGTACAGTATGTGTGTGTGTGTGTGTGTGTTGTGTTGTGTGTGGTGTGTGTGTGCGGTATGTTTGTGTGTGTGTGTGGGTACAGTATGTGTGTGTGTGTGGGTACAGTATATGTGTGTGTGCGGTGTGTGTGCGGTATGTGTGTGTGTGTGTGGGTACAGTATGTGTGTGTGTGTGCGGTATGTGTGTGTGTGTGGGTACAGTATGTGTGTGGTATGTGTGTGTGTGTGCGCGTGTGTGTGCGGTGTGTGTGCGGTATGTGTGTGTGTGTGTGTGTGTGATATGTGTGTGTGCGGTATGTGTCATTACCAATGCAGAGGGGGGGCGGAAAGTTCCAGCGCCTGACGGGTCCCGGCATGCAGGAGATGTGGGCGTGTCCCTGTGATCAAACACATCCTTTATTAGTCTCTCATTCAGCCTCTGCTCTCCTGCTCTTTCACTGACACACACAGAGCAGCACTGAATCCTCACACACACTACACATACACATCACACATCACAAACACACATCCCCCCGACACACACTCACATACAGAGACACACATTATCCATACACACACAGGAATTACTCACTGAAAAATATGTAGGGAAGTACATTTCCATATACATCTCCAAAAACAGTCAGATATTGTATAATGTCATTTACATGCCCAGTGAGATGTGACAACCAGCAGGGTGCAGTACCAGGACTGACCTGCAGGATGTATTACCCTGTCTAACCAACAGGGTGCAGTACCAGGACTGACCTGCAGGGTGTATTACCCTGTCTAAGCAGCAGGGTGCAGTACCAGGACTGACCTGCAGGATGTATTACCCTGTCTAACCAACAGGGTGCAGTACCAGGACTGACCTGCAGGGTGTATTACCCTGTCTAAGCAGCAGGGTGCAGTACCAGGACTGACCTGCAGGGTGTACCCTGGCTCACACTGGAAGGACACCACGCTGTTCATCTGCAGCCGCTCCCCCACCTTCAGCCCGTTCATGGGCACCACCGGCTCCGCACAGCTGGAGAGGGACACGGCTGGGGCGGGGCAGGGGGCGGGGCAAGGGGACGGAGAGGACAAGAAGGGTGGGGTGGGGTGCACAATAAAGTGAATAGAGGTAGAGTGGGAGGAGGAGGGTGGGTGGGTGGGGTAGGGCACGGCATGTGGAAGGGACATGTGGAAGGGGCAAGTGCAAGTCAGAACAACTGAGACAGAAAAGCCATAAAACATGTTTAAAGAGAGAGGGAGCAGGAGGAGATGTGCGGAGAGATGCACTGTGGGATACAAGTAGAGAGATGCATTGTGGGATATGCGTGGAGAGATGCATTGTGGGATATGTGTGGAGAGATGCATTGTGGGATATGTGTGCAGAGATGCATTGTGGGATAGGTGTGGAGAGATGCATTGTGGAATATGTGTTTGCTCCTTACTCTTGTACTCCAGCTGAAAGCCCGCCGCTGAGACGCTGATGTCAGAGAAGAAGTGCAGGTACAGCTGGTTGGACGTGCTGTTCAGCAGGGCGGGAACGGTGGTACCTGAACACCGAGACACACAGAGACACACTCAACACTCAGGCACAGTCAGGACACAGAGACACACTCAACACTCAGGCACAGTCAGGACAGAGACACACTCAACACTCAGGCACAGTCAGGACACAGAGACACACTCAACACTCCAGTACAGTCAGCACACAGAGATACTCAACACACAGAGACACACTCAACACTCAGGCACAGTCAGCACACAGAGACACACTCAACACTCAGAGATACTCAACACACAGAGACACACTCAACACACAATACAGAGGAACATGCTTAACCATCGCAATTGAACCTGAGTCCAGCTTCTCACAGGTAAAGAGGGAGCACATGTTCAAATCAAATGGTAAATGGACTGCATTTATATAGCGCTTTTATCCAAAGTGCTTTACAATTGATGCCTCTCATTCACCCTCACACTCACACACCAACGGTGAAAGGCTGCCATGCAAGGTACCAGTCAGTTCGTTGGGAGCAATTAGGGATTAGGCGTCTTACTCAGGGACACTTCGACATGCCCAGGGCGGGGGTTCGAACCGGCAACCCTCTGACTGCCAGACAATCGCTCTTACCTCCTGAGCTAAAGAGCCCAGGCAAACTCAAACATAGGATTGTTACCTTGAAAATATTACAAAATAACCATGCTAAGGCATCTATGATGCACTGGCAACCTCTGTCTTTATGCACTTTCGCCAAATTTGTGCACCTTTAACTGTATGTGTTATTCTAAAATGGAAAATTTGGTGCTAGCTAGCAAGCCAGTGAAGAAGCACAGACACAGCGAAGCAGAAAGACAAGCCGACAGGGCTCACTCAAGAACTAGAGTTAACCCTGGAGGTGCTTCTCCTCGGTGGCGTCGGCTGAAGTTCAGCAAGAGAGGGAGAAGCGATGTGGAGTAGGCTTGTATGCTGTTTGACCTGCGAGAAGCGTTACCTCTGGCTATCCAGCCAGCTACGTTAGGTGGGCTGCCCGAGGAGAGTGGGCGGGTTTGAAGACTTCTTTGCTTGTAAACAAAAAAAGAGGAGCACAGCAAGGCTAAAAGACCCTGCATAACATGCCTTTAAACTCCGGACATCCAGGAGCACGAGCACACCTGCGTTCTCTCTAGGGTCTGCATCCTCTCCGCCACTCTACCTGCTCAAGCTCTGCTTTCCATTTCCATCAGAAGTAAAAATAAACAGTCAAGCAAATCTGACCTCCCTGCCCTTCCTGCCCACTCAGGAGAACTGAAATGCCTCTAGAGAAAATGAGTTTATTCAAGTGCACTTCCTGTTGTTTTTTTGTTTTTCTGAGCTGAAGTGAATGATGAACGCTGAAAAGTGGGAGAGTGTCCGCCATCCTCTCCCACGTAAGACTCGCGTCGCGAAGCAAGCACTGGCTGATGGGCCCAGAGCAGGGGGAAGAGTTTTAGTGACGCGCACACACAGTGCAGCCTCTCTATCCAATCCAAGCGAGATCACACAGCCCTCCCAAACCTTCAAACACGAATCAAACTCCAAAATTACACTCTGTTTCCTGAAATCACCCTTTTTAATTTCATATAAATTACACCTGGTGAAAAAGGGTGGAATTATTATCTTTCTTGTTCAAGACGCTAACTGTAGTTATCCGTGTTTGGAAAGTTCAACTGCAGTGAACTGTCTGTAAGTGAGCACAAGCCAGAAACCTGCAGCAAGAAGCACATGACCAGCCCCTCGTCCACCAGCCCCTCGTCCACCTGCCCCATCGTCCACCTGCCCCATGCCCCACCTGCCCCACAGTCCACCTGCCCCATGCCCCACCTGCCCCATAGTGCACCCACCCCACAGTCCACCTGCCCCATGCCCCACCTGCCCCATAGCCCACCCACCCCACAGTCCACCTGCCCCATGCCCCACCTGCCCCATCGTCCACCCGCCCCACAGTCCACCCGCCCCATGCCCCACCTGCCCCATAGTCCACCTGCCCCATAGCCCACCTCTTAACGTAACTGGGAGGCTGCAGCTTAACTGGGGGGCTCTAGCTTAACTGGGGGGCTGTAACTTAACTGGGGGGCTCTATCTTAACTGGGGGGCTGCGTGTTTCAGAGGAGAGTGTGTGCTCGCCCGCACTGGACTGACCGGGCACATCACAAACACACACACATTTTCCATTCCAAATTTGTGAATGTAAGAAGAAAAAAACACCGTAAAAAACAGCAGGCTTTCAGCAGGCTCAAGCTGCTTGGGCCTGAAATGAGTTGAGTAAACACATTTCCATTGATTTCCTCATTCACACACACACTGCAGCAGGTGACCGTCCGCAGATAGTAAATCCATATCATGCAGTAATGAGGCACTTTGGTGACCCCAACTGACTGAGAGCTGTGTGGGAGAACGCTGCTGTCGCCGTGGGCTACCAGGAATAGGGGGGGGGGGGCACTGGGGTTTGGGGAGGGGGGTGTGTTAACGCAGTCCCTGTGGGTGTGCAAGGTGACACCAGGCATGTTTACGCATTTCCTGTCCCAGGCGTGTTAATTCCTGTCCGTGTGTTATGCATTTCCTGTCCCAGGTGTGTTTACAGTTCCTGAGGCAGTTGCCCTGTCCCAGGTGTGTTTACGCAGTGAGCGCTGCTGTATCAGAACAAACCGCTCTGACCAGCACATCCCCTTCAGCAGGGTGGGGTCACTCCACAGAGAACGCCGCAGCGTTCCTACTTGACCACACCCAAGACCACACCTTCCCGCACACACTGCTTCTCACAATGGAGCTTTTACTGCAGTCTACCCCAGATCAAATGATCTTCCCCCTCAGTGGCCCTGTCCTGAGTAACTTTCCAGTTTTTATGCTGAATTCTACACTGAGATTAGAGCATTGCTTTCATTATGATGAGGCTTTCTTTAGTTTGTGCTCTGATCCATTTTTGGAAACTACACTGCTGTGCACCTGTGTACTGTTTTGCATGCCATGCTGGGTGAGACTGTATAAATAACCTCAAAGTGTCCCGGAAACTCTCTACTGCTAAATGTTTTGTTGTGCAGCTAAATGTAAATCTACAGGTAAGTGTAAAGAAAAGCACACAGGTAAGTGTAAAGCTAAGCACACAGGTAAGTGTAAAGCTAAGTACACTGGTAAATGTAAAGGAAAGCACACAGGTAAGTGTAAAGATGAGCACACAGGTAAGTGTAAAGCTAAGTACACTGGTAAATGTAAAGGAAAGCACACAGGTAAGTGTAAAGATGAGCACACAGGTAAGTGTAAAGGTGAGCACACAGGTAAGTGTAAAGGTGAGCACACAGGTAAGAGTAAAGGTGAGCACACAGGTAAGTGTAAAGGTGAGCACACAGGTAAGTGTAAAGATGAGCACACAGGTAAGTGTAAAGGAAATCACACAGGTAAGTGTAAAGGTGAGCACACAGGTAAGTGTAAAGGAAAGCACACAGGTAAGTGTAAAGGTGAGCACACAGGTAAGTGTAAAGGTGAGCACACAGGTAAGTGTAAAGATGAGCACACAGGTAAGTGTAAAGATGAGCACACAGGTAAGTGTAAAGGAAATCACACAGGTAAGAGTAAAGGTGAGCACACGGATAAGTGTAAAGGAAATCACACAGATAAGTTTAAAGGAAAGCACACAGGTAAGTGTAAAGGTGCGTACACAGGTAAGTGTAAAGGTGAGCACACAGGTAAGAGTAAAGGTGAGCACACATGTAAGTGTAAAGATGAGCACACAGGTAAGTGTAAAGGTGAGCACACAGGTAAGTGTAAAGATGAGCACACAGGTAAGTGTAAAGGTGAGCACACAGGTAAGTGTAAAGGTGAGCAAACAGGTAAGTGTAAAGGTGAGCATACAGGTAAGTGTAAAGGAAAGCACACAGGTAAGTGTAAAGGTGAGCACACAGGTAATTGTAAAGGAAAGCACACAGGTAAGTGTAAAGGTGAGCATACAGGTAAGTGTAAAGGTGAGCATACAGGTAAGTGTAAAGGAAAGCACACAGGTAAGTGTAAAGGTGCGTACACAGGTAACAGCGGTGAGGAGTGAGACGTACCAGAGAAGCTGCCCAGGAGAGTGTCTGTGTTATCACCTCCATCAAACACCTCCAAAGAGTCCCAGTTATGCTCTGTTACAAAGCTTCTGACCTGGATCTGCAGAGAGAGAGAGAGAGAGAAGGAGAAGGAGAGGGGGAGAGAGAGAGACAGAGAAAAAGAGAGGAAAGTAGGAGATAGCGAGGGATTAAACCGGTGGCCACTGATTATCTGATAACTGTATTTAATAATGTTTGAAGCCACACTTGCCCACCGTTAAGTCTTTCATTACAGAGTCCAGCTTAAATACAAATCCTATTGCTCTGTATTTGTCCCGCCAGTCCTCAGAGTGCCTATAGGTCTCACATATACCCGCCCTGCTCTCTGCAGCCTGGTCACAGTCACACGGGCACGGATATCAGCTCAGAATCTTCATTCTGAGGCCCTGCACCAATCTCTTATCTCTGTGCTCCCTTTCCTCTCTAAATCAATACACCTCATACAGAGCCATGTGGCTAAGCTCCAACTAACTCTACCATTTTAACTTTTACTGAACATAACCCTCACACACACTCTGACACACACACACACACACACACACCCTCACACATGCACACACCCAGACACATGCATACACACACACACAAGCACCCTCTCTCTCTCACACACACACGCACACACACCCAGACACATGCACACACACACAAACACACATGAACTCTCTCTCTCTCACACACACACACACACAAACACACACACGTACGCACCCTCACAAAGACACACACACACACACAAACATGCACACACAGTAGAGGTACGTTCTCTCATAGAGAGAAGTAGATTAGACACAGCACTGGATCCTCAGGACCTGACCCTTAGATCTTCCGGTAAAGGGATTTTCACACAAGCTGTCAGGCTGTTCAGGAACCTGGATTCCACAGGATAACCAGGAGAAAGAATAGTCCCAGTCCGCTGAGTCAGATTCCCCCCACAGGGAACTAGAGAGAGACAGGGAGGGAGAGGGAGGAAGAGAGATTGGGAGAGAGTAAGGGAGAGAGAAGGAGGGAGGGAGAGACAGAGGAAAAGAGAGAGGAAGAGAAGGAGAGAAGGGAGGCAGGAGTGAAAGGGGGGAAAACATTTAATTCATATCAAATATACTTTTCTGGACTGTTGGGCTACAGTGAAACAAAAAACAAAATGGCAGAATAACAAGCCCTAGAAAAGAAACCGACTTGGCAGAAGAGCACACAAACATACACAGGCATGCACACACATACACACACACATACGCACACACAGGCATGCACACACACACACACACACACACAAGCACACACACAGACGGGCTCTTTATAGTCACTGGCATAGGCTACCCTGGCCCCCAGGCCTCAGACACAAATGCACATTCTGCTCTACTGCAGGACACGTTCCAGGGGAATATTCTGCAGCAATAGCCTCCATTGTCCTCCACGTTCCAAACAGAGCAGGTGCTGAAAGGATCACTAACATGTCAATAGGAAGACAGCATATGTGCATCAAACACAACTGAACTGAACTGGGAGGGAATGGAGCTCACGGGGACTGAGGAACACAAGCTGGATCGAGTGACCTCAGACCGAGTGAGGCTGGCGGGACAGACAGACAGACGGGCAGGTACAGACAGACAGACAGTCAGACAGACAGACAGACAGACAGACAGGCAGGCCGCACAGCGTACCGATGCAGCTGGGCACAGTGCTGTTCCACTGGGCCAGCGCGTTGGGCACCGTCTCGCACTGTATGGCTGACGCCCCCTGCAGGATGTAGCCGGGACTGCACTGGAAGCGCACCAGCGCCCCCACAGAGAAGCTGCTGCCCAGCCGCCTGCCGTTTCGAGGCTCCGGGACCGAGCTGCACTGCGTCCCGCTCGTCCTGGGCACTGCTGGAGAGAGAGAAGCCCAGCCCCACGGGGGGAGGGGGGGGGGAGAGAGAAGCCCAACCCAGAGGGGGGAGAGGGAGAAGCCCAACCCCGCGGGGAGGGGTGGGGGGGGCAGGGAGAGAGATAGAACCCCAACCCAGCAGGGAGGGGGGCAGGGAGATGGACAGGGATGAGAGAGAGGGATGAGAAAAACAGAAGAAGAAGAAGTGTAGGAGAGAGATGGTGAAGAACAGAGAGGGATGAAGCGGGGAAGAGGAGGGTGGAGGAGACAGAAGAAGGGGTGGAAGGGGGGGTTAAGGATGGGGAGAATGAACAGAAGGAATAGAAGACCAGGAGAAAAGGAAAACAAGGAGAGGTGGAAAAGAAGGGAGAGCTAATAAATATATAAATATTTAATACACACACACAAACACACATACCAACTCAAACACGCACACACTCACACACACACACATGGCCTCACACACACACACACACACATGCTAACACCAACTCACACACACACACACACACACACACACACACACACACACACACACACACACACACACACATGGCCTCACACACGCGCACACGCGCACACACACACACAAACAACCTCTCTCACACACACACACACACACACACACACACTCCTACCTTGGTAGACCAGGTGAAACCCTCGGGCAGTAGCCTTCCCTCTGGACAGGAAGCGCACCAGGATCTGGTGGGAGGTGGCCAGGGGCAGAGCCTCGCCTGTGATTGGTTGAGACAGAGGCAGGGGCAGAGTTAAGGTATGTGGTAAGGTGTTAGCAGACATATAACAGAATTTTATTTGTGTAACACACTGGAGCTTCTGTCTCTCAGCACATAAGCATCCGTACAGGCACAGCACTGTAAGACAACATCATGGAAACAAAACAACGTTTGGTGATCCTTACAAACAGTTAACAACCGGTAAACTCGGCTGGGTAGCTGCTTTTTTCCTCACTAGACCACACACTGACATAGATTTTAACAACATTAATACTACAGAACTAGGCATGCTGGGTAGTTCCTCTGTGTGGGCGGTTCACCTGTGTGGGCACCGGACAGCGAGCTCAGGATTCGGGCATGCTGAGTGGCGCCATCGTACACCTCCACCACGTCGTTCAGCGCCGTCTGGAAGAATGCGAACTGGCCGAACACCACTGTGGGTTTCACAAAACCAGCACCACATTAGCATCATGCTAACACCACTGTGGGTTTCACAAAACCAGGACCACATTAGCATCATGCTAACACCACTGTGGGTTTCACAAAACCAGGACCACATTAGCATCATGCTAACACCACTGTGGGTTTCACAAAACCAGGACCACATTAGCATCATGCTAACACCACTGTGGGTTTCACAAAACCAGGACCACATTAGCATCATGCTAACACCACTGTGGGTTTCACAAAACCAGGACCACATTAGCATCATGCTAACACCACTGTGGGGTTCACAAAACCAGGACCACATTAGGATCATGCTAACACCACTGTGGGGTTCACAAAACCAGGACCACATTAGCATCATGCTAACACCACGGGTTCACAACAGACATAGCATCATGCTACACCACTTGGTTCACAAAACCAGGACCACATTAGCATCATGCTAACACCACTGTGGGTTTCACAAAACCAGGACCACATTAGCATCCTGCTAATACCACTGTGGGTTTCACAAAACCAGCACCACATTAGCATCATGCTAACACCACTGTGGGTTTCACAAACCAGGACCACATTAGCATCATGCTAACACCACTGTGGGTTTCACAAAACCAGGACCACATTAGCATCATGCTAACACCATTGTGGGTTTCACAAAGCCAGGACCGCATTAGCATCATGCTAACACCAGCACTCACCATAGGCTATTCAAAAGCCATGTATGTTTTTTATAGCATTTACATATATACCTTTAACTAAATTTGTATTTGCATACACATTCAATTATAACTATAATTTTATATACACATTCAATTGCGCTTATTTAAAATGGCACGTCTAGATCAATCACCACAAATTTCAACCATCTCCCCTGGTTTCAAGGGAAAAGCAGTCCCCCCTAACTTGATTTGCTGAGAGAGCAAGGAAGAAGGAGAGAGAGAAAGAGAGAGAAATTGAGAGAAAGTGCAAGAGAATGAGGGAGAGACAGAAAGAGATAGAAACAGAGTGAGAGAGGGAGCGAGAGAGAGAACCCTGCAGAGTTTCTGCACTTAAATACAATAACCCAAGGGAACAAAGCTGACTTAACGGACATCCAAAGAATTTATAACCATGCTTGTAAGAACTATTCACTAAGTCATTCTCTGGGTTTAATTTTCAAATACCACACTCAGAGAGATTTATTTTTGCTGGCGACACGCTAAATTATAGTGTCACATATGTGAAAATATCGAATGGGCTGTTTTCCAGAGAACAGACTCAGGTGAGCAGAATTCGGGAGCTTCACACACTCACCATAATCCCTTGGCACAGTCACAGAGTACAAGCAGCTCTTCCCGCTGCTATAGTTGCCAGGGTAACCCGGCGATAACACTGCACCCTCCAGTCCAGAGTACTGCCCACCACAAGGAGCTGAAGAAGAAGAAGAAGAGATAAGATTTGGGATGGGATGGGGCACAAAGCAAGAAAGATTATACATGGCCTCTGTTTAACTCTCATAATGTGGGAATGAAGAAGAAAAAAAATCACTTACCTTGATGTGAGGCACTTAACTGTGCAGGTGGGGGGTGGTTTGTGTCTACCTGTGCAGGTGGGGGGTGGTTTGAGTCTACCTGTGCAGGTGGGGGGTGGTTTGTGTCTACCTGTGCAGGTGGGGAGTGGTTTGTGTCTACCTGTGCAGGTGGGGGGTGGTTTGAGTCTACCTGTGCAGGTGGGGGTGGTTTGAGTCTACCTATGCAGGTGGGGGGTGATTTGTTTGTTTACCTGTGCAGGTGGGGAGTGGTTTGAGTCTACCTATGCAGGTGGGGAGTGGTTTGTGTTTACCTGTGCAGGTGGGGGGTGGTTTGTTTTGTTTACCTGTGCAGGTGGGGGGTGGCATGTTCCAGTTGGGCTTGCCATCGACCCCCATAATGCAGGTGAGGGTGGAATCTCCTTCGATCACGTAGCCGCTGTCGCAGGAGAAGGTGACCGTGGTGCCCAACTTCAGGTCGTTACCATGACGCGTCCCGTTCCTCACCTGCCCGGGTTCGAAGCACGACTCCCTGGGGTTCTCTACACACCAGATACAGAGAACAGGACAGCTCACCACCTCCACTGTGGGGCTCTCTACACACCAGATACAGAGAACAGGACAGCTCACCACCTCCACCGTGGGGCTCTCTACACACCAGGTACAGAGAACAGGACAGCTCACCACCTCCACCGTGGGGCTCTCTACACACCAGATACAGAGAACAGGACAGCTCACCACCTCCACCGTGGGGTTCTCTACACACCAGATACAGAGAACAGGACAGCTCACCACCTCCACTGTGGGGTTCTCTACACACCAGATACAGAGAACAGGACAGCTCACCACCTCCACCGTGGGGTTCTCTACACACCAGATACAGAGAACAGGACAGCTCACCACCTCCACTGTGGGGCTCTCTACACACCAGATACAGAGAACAGGACAGCTCACCACCTCCACTTGTGGGTTCTCTACACACCGATACAGAGAACAGGACAGCTCACCACCTCCACTGTGGGGTTCTCTACAACCAGATACACAGAACAGGACAGCTCACCACCTCACTGTGGGCTTCTACACACCAGATACAGAGAACAGGACAGCTCACCACCTCCACCGTGGGGTTCTCTACACACCAGATACAGAGAACAGGACAGCTCACCACCTCCACCGTGGGTTCTCTACACACCAGATACAGAGATAGGACAGCTTACCACCTCCACCGTGGGGTTCTCTACACACCAGATACAGAGAACAGGACAGCTCACCACCTCCACCGTGGGGTTCTCTACACACCAGATACAGAGAATAGGACAGCTTACCACCTCCACCGTGGGGTTCTCTACACACCAGATACAGAGAACAGGACAGCTCACCACCTCCACCGTGGGGTTCTCTACACACCAGATACAGAGAACAGGACAGCTCACCACCTCCACTGTGGGGTTCTCTACACACCAGATACACAGAACAGGACAGCTCACCACCTCCACTGTGGGGTTCTCTACACACCAGATACAGAGAACAGGACAGCTCACCACCTCCACCGTGGGGTTCTCTACACACCAGATACAGAGAATAGGACAGCTTACCACCTCCACCGTGGGGTTCTCTACACACCAGATACAGAGAACAGGACAGCTCACCACCTCCACCGTGGGGTTCTCTACACACCAGATACAGAGAACAGGACAGCTCACCACCTCCACCGTGGGGTTCTCTACACACCAGATACAGAGAACAGGACAGCTCACCACCTCCACCGTGGGGTTCTCTACACACCAGATACAGAGAACAGGACAGCTCACCACCTCCACCGTGGGGTTCTCTACACACCAAATACAGAGAACAGGACAGCTCACCACCTCCACTGTGGGGCTCTCTACACACCAGATACAGAGAACAGGACAGCTCACCACCTCCACCGTGGGGTTCTCTACACACCAGATACAGAGAACAGGACAGCTCACCACCTCCACCGTGGGGTTCTCTACACACCAGATACAGAGAACAGGACAGCTCACCACCTCCACTGTGGGGTTCTCTACACACCAGATACACAGAACAGGACAGCTCACCACCTCCACTGCAGAACCCGAAACCCCCAGTGACTCAATCTGTTCTACGCACACTGCTCAATGGGCAAGTCCATTTAATAAACTTTTTTTATTTACTTGTGTTCTTTCTGTTTTAAATGGAATCAATAGGGCTGGGAACTGCACATTTCTAAACGAAAAAAGAAAGCAACAACTGAAATAAGACGTCCTCCAGGGTTTGTGTTCTTTTGGTCTAACAGAATCAATAGGGCTGGGAACAGTACATTTTTTTAAGAAAAAAAGCAAACAACTGAAATGAGACAGAAAAGTCCCCTGGCGGGCCAGGCCGTCCAGCAGAGACAGGGAGGGGCGTCGGCTCCTGGAAAGGCCCAGATGCACAGGGTAGAACCCTCAGCCCAAAGCAGTGGACCCCCTCGCTCTACGGTTCCAATTTCGAGATGCCAGAACCATTGCATACCAGAGATGACGGTCCAGGCTCTGTGGTTCTGATCCAGATGCCCACCTCAGTTTGAGAAACCGCAGTTTCTAGTCACTGATAGTTAATCATGGTCACCAGACCCAAATCCAGCGAGTGAACACACTTCACCCAGAGAACAACCAGACCAGGGACCAGCTGTCCACTTTATCACACAGAACCAGAAAAACAACCATCAGACTGCTTCTGGCTCCCTCACTGCCCCACCCAATCAGACTGGTTCTAGAACACACTGCCCACCGAATCAGACTGCATCTATCACTCAATCCCTTGCCCAATGAGACTGCTTCTTGCATCACTGCCCCACCCAATCAGACTGGTTCTAGCACACACTGCCCCGCCCAGGACAGCCCGGTCTTTCCTCACCCCGCCCTACTCCAGGGTAAGTCTGGGTCCATTCAACACATGATGGGACTGCACTGTTACAGATTTTAATGTGATTTGGCTTATTTGATTTTATATGAAACACCCGGGACAGAAATGACACTTGTCTCGGATCATTATTAAGGGAGATATTAGCTAACAAAGTTTGAGTAAATTAGTGCGAATTAGTGATTTTGACTTCCCATATCTACATTACTATAGGTCAGAGAGAAAGGGTTCGTATACCATTGTAAATGTTAAAAAGCTCTATCTTTTACATATATTATGTTGACCCCAAAGGTAACAGAGTTATGAGTGACAATATTCTTGAAAGCTGATCTGAAAAAACACCTGTTTTTCAAAAGGGATAAAATTTTCACCAAAGCTAAGGTATAATTTTATCAACACCTCCAGAAAATTTGGTCTAGAGTTTTTCAGTCATTGCTGAGAAACCATTACACACTAGAGTGGTATCACATCACTAATTCCTGACAATGTTGTTAAACATCATTGCAAACAGACATATTCAGACACGTGCAAAATTTCAATGTGCTACCTTCTTGATGGGCCCTACTTGGTGTAATGAAGTTGAGAAGCAATGGCTTTTATGTCCCTCCAAGCAAAAACAAAGGATTGCAAGGAGCTAACAAAAAATGCCCACACAGCAGAAACAGCAGAGACACAATAGAAGAAAAGCAAAAAGAGTTCTGGAAGGCACTCCGGAGGATGCCTACAAGGAGTCTCAACTCAGCTAAGACTAAAATACAGAAAACCGAAACACACGGAGATCAGTAAAACTTATAACTGGGAAAATCTGATGTGGAAGAAGCAGTGTGTCAGCCTTACAGCAAAATCTCACCACATGAAGCCCAAATCCAGCCAGTCTTCAATAAAAACAGATTCAATGAAAAACATGCATCATCCACTCAGGGACAACAGGAATCATTATCCAATCAGAGAGAGGGCAAGCAAACAGTCCAACTGAAAGTCCTCTAAAAACATGGAGGTGAATAAAATAACTTGCAGAAATAAGAAATGAACAAATATTAAACCCTCAATTTGTGCTCCTTCAGAGCTGTAGATTCAAGGATTCTGTCTCTGCTCAACCTTGTGTATGTCTGTACAGTGTGCCCGATTCAACCACCATTAGCACATCTTCAAGTGCATCAGGTCCATCACAAGTGTTTCAGGGCAGCATGGGAACAAGTAAAATGGTGATACTCCATGAGGAAGCAGAAAGTTCAATCTCAGCTCTCCAGTGTTGGGCATTGTCTCTTGAACGCAGCCCAGTCACCAATTATTACCATATGCAACAACAACATAACTTCGAGCGACTCCTAAAATGAGCCCATATCAAGAAGGGCTCATCGACATTAGAACCTAACTTTGGTGAAAATTTGATCCATTTTAAAATACAGCTTTTTCATAGATGAACTTCAACTAATAACTCCATTACCTTTAAATTTGTAGTCAACAAAGAACAATTTCCCTATGGCCCATAGTAATGTAGATACGGAAAATCAAAGTCATGGAGTCACACTCATTTTCCCAAACTTTTTTAGCCCATATCCCCCTTCATAATGATCGGGGTTCCTTAGAAGACCAAATAAGCATACCAAATCTTCTGTCAAACCACTTGCACAATCATAAAATCCGCTCAAGTACTGGAATTGTACTGAGTCACCTCTATCTGCATCAATTCATCTCTGCCTGAACTATTCATCTCTCTGTACTCAATTCTCTCCTCTATCTGTACTTCCTCTCTGTCTCTATCTCTCTCCCCCTCTCCCACTATCTCTCCACTCTCTCTATCACTCTCTCTGTACCTCTCCTTCCTCTTTATTCCTTTTCTTTTATAATCACTCCCCTCTTCTCCCTCTCTTCAGAATGGTAATTAGCTTTGCTGTGCTGGGCCCAGCGTACAAGCTTTTAATTTATCTGAATGAACAAACTGTATTTCTCCTGCTTATATTATCCCAAAAAAAACACACATTTTCCATCGTATCATATTTCACACACATACTGGACCCTCAAAAGCGTTATGTCACAGCTGTGGATGTTGATAAGCCATCTTGCTGCCAGCAAGCCGAAAGTGAAGTCTGGGTTTGTCGTGGGTTCTCTGGGGTTACCTGAGGTTAGCTTCAGCGCTAAGATTGAATCAAGCATCAATCAGGAATTTAATACAAGGGAACAACTGAAAACACAGACCTGCTGAATCTAAGCAGACAAAAATATCATTCTTCTTCCCTTAATAATTCACAGTAGACACACTGCAGGGTTTCAGAGTCCCTGGGGAATAACTTCCATCAGAGAAGACTGCTGAAACGTCTGACTTCAGCACTGAGACCACTATCAGAGCAGTCTGCTCTAACTCCCAGCTTCAGCACTGAGACCACTCTCAGAGCAGTCTGCTCTAACTCCCAGCTTCAGCACTGAGACCACTCTCAGAGCAGTCTGCTCTAACTCCCAGCTTCAGCACTGAGACCACTATCAGAGCAGTCTGCTCTAACTCCCAGCTTCAGCACTGAGACCACTATCAGAGCTGTCTACTCTAACTCCCAGCTTCAGCACTGAGACCACTATCAGAGCAGTCTGCTCTAACTCCCAGCTTCAGCACTGAGACCACTCTCAGAGCAGTCTGCTCTAACTCCCAGCTTCAGCACTGAGACCTCTCTCAGAGCAGTCTGCTCTAACTCCCAGCTTCAGCATTGAGACCACTATCAGAGCTGTCTACTCTAACTCCCAGCTTCAGCACTGAGACCACTATCAGAGCTGTCTACTCTAACTCCCAGCTTCAGCACTGAGACCACTATCAGAGCTGTCTGCTCTAACTCCCAGCTTCAGCACTGAGACCACTATCAGAGCAGTCTGCTCTAACTCCCAGCTTCAGCACTGAGACCACTATCAGAGCAGTCTGCTCTAACTCCCAGCTTCAGCACTGAGACCACTATCAGAGCAGTCTGCTCCAACTCCCAGCTTCAGCACTGAGACCACTATCAGAGCAGTCTGCTCTAACTCCCAGCTTTAGCACTGAGACCACTATCAGAGCAGTCTGCTCTAACTCCCAGCTTCAGCACTGAGACCACTATCAGAGCAGTCTGCTCTAACTCCCAGCTTCAGCACTGAGACCACTATCAGAGCTGTCAGCTCTAACTCCCAGCTTCAGCACTGAGACCACTATCAGAGCTGTCTACTCTAACTCCCAGCTTCAGCACTGAGACCACTTCAGAGCAGTCTGCTCTAACTCCCAGCTTCAGCACTGAGACCACTATCAGAGCAAACCGAGTGTGACACAGGAGAGGTAATAGGTCCGCCCAGCCTGCGGGGGGCGACGTACCTGTGTACTGCAGCACAAAGCCATTGCTGCTGAGGGAGGCGTCACTGCGGAAGGCAAGGAAGAGCGTGTTGGAGCTGCTCTCGATGTGCTCGGGCGCCTCGCTGCCGTAGAAGCTGCCCAGCAGGGGGCTCAGCGAGTCGGGCCCGTCGTAGATGTGCAGGAAGTCATAGCTGGTCTCCAGGCTGAACCTGACAGGCAGGGGAAAGGACTGAGTGTGGCTGCGCTCCGTAAAACACAGTTAGAACACAGTGAAACAGCACTACACTGCGCTACGTAAAACACAGAACACAGTAAAACAGCGCTACACTGTGCTCTGTAAACACAGTTAGAACACAGTAAAACAGTGCTACACTGTGCTCTGTAAACAGTAAAACAGCACTACACTGCGCTCTGTAAACACAGTTAGAACATAGTGAAACAGCGCTACACTGCGCTCTGTAAACACAGTTAGAACACAGTAAAACAGCGTTACACTGCGCTCTGTAAACAGTAAAACAGCGCTACACTGCGCTCTGTAAACACAGTTAGAACATAGTGAAACAGCGCTACACTGCGCTCTGTAAACACAGTTATAACACAGTAAAACAGTGTTACACTGTGCTCTGTAAACAGTAAACAGCGCTACACTGCGCTCTGTAAACACAGTTAGAACACAGTAAAACAGCGTTACAATGTGCTCTGTAAACAGTAAAACAGCGTTACACTGTGCTCTGTAAACACAGTAAAACAGTGCCGCTCACTCCTGCAGAGCCTCGGGGTCCAGTGCTGTTTTGTTTTTTTTAACCGTCACCTTAAAATCAGCAGCCAGCTCAGGCCTGGCAGCCGAGGCGAGACGAGGCCAGTTAACTGTGTAATCAGCTCACCGAGATGATCGATTAAGCGTCAGGGGACAATGAACAAAGAACCCAGCAACCCCGCCACGCTCCTCAGGCAACAGCCAACACCACTCTTATTTATTATTTATTATTTTAAACTTCTTTCTTTTTTTGCTGTATTCAGACTGGACGAAAGCAGTGAGGGTAAGAAAGGAGAAAGGGAGAAAGGGTGACTGCTGACAACACCGTGGCGGGAGGTTCGAGTCCGCCACCCCACAAACTGTACCACACACCTGCCCCCCCCCCCTATCACTGAGTGCTGCAGCACAGTGGCTAGGCAGGAAATGGCCACGCTTTTGAAGCTATAACCCCTTCATCAACTTCTCTTTTCACTACACTTACATCCTCTTCATCTCCCATTCTTTTCCTGGAATGATATAATCACAGTGAATCATCACTGCTTTGGTAGCTTATTGTTTTTATTGGGGGTCTTGTGATTCCACTTTGGTCGCACGGTTGGAAAAAAAAAACTTACTCCTGTCATTAGTGTAACTTATTTGCTCTATTGTGCTACATCAATCAATGAATAAATAAATACAAGTGCAATTTCATGGAATAAAACCAGACTAATAGCCCAATCAGAAGATGAGATTCTAGAGCATCCTGTATCCAGGTTCTGGAGGGTACCCTGGTTACCCAGCAACGACAGAGCCCCAGACTAGGTTGCCGTAGGAACTGCCTCCCAGCTGTAACGTACTGGATGAAGGTGAGGGCGATGATGTGGTCAGGTGACACGGTGACCGTCCAGTCGCACTCCTGGCCGTGGGGGTAGAGCTCCGGGTACTCCGGGGACAGGATGAGGCCCCCAGGGCCTGTGAGGTTCCCCCCGCAGGGAGCTGAAGAGATGGAAACAAAAGAGGGACAAACAGAGCGCTGAGCAGTCAGCACCAACACAAGCCTGACCCAGCAAATCTCTGCACCAGCGGCGTGTTTCATAAGATCACGTTTTAAAAGAATTTGCCACCTTACGAGGGGCTGAACACATTTAATTCCCACCCTAATTTGGAATGTCCGTTCCTCAGCAACCACAGCCGTGTCATGCGCAAAGCCCCCCCCCCTGGAAAATCCGGGAGAGTGCAGACATGTCCTCCAAAACAGCTGGCGTCACCAGCTGCTCCTTCTCACACTGTAGAACACGGCTCAGCTCTCACTGTAGAACACGGCTCAGCTCTCACTGTAGAACACGGCTCAGCTCTCACTGTAGAACACGGCTCAGCTCATGGCTCAGCTCTCACTGTAGAACACGGCTCAGCTCTAACTGTAGAACACGGCTCAGCTCACACAGTAGAACACGGCTCAGCTCTCACTGTAGAACACGGCTCAGCTCTCACTGTAGAACACGACTCAGCTCACGGCTCAGCTCTCACTGTAGAACACGGCTCAGCTCTCACTGTAGAACACGGCTCAGCTCTCACTGTAGAACACGGCTCAGCTCTCACTGTAGAACACGGCTCAGCTCACGGCTCAGCTCTCACTGTAGAACACGGCTCAGCTCTCACTGTAGAACACGGCTCAGCTCACACTGTAGAACACGGCTCAGCTCACACTGTAGAACACGGCTCAGCTCTCACTGTAGAACACGGCTCAGCTCTCACTGTAGAACACGGCTCAGCTCACACTGTAGAACACGGCTCAGCTCACACTGTAGAACACGGCTCAGCTCTCACTGTAGAACACGGCTCAGCTCTCACTGTAGAACACGGCTCAGCTCTTACTGCAGAACACGGCTCAGCTCACACTGTAGAACACGGCTCAGCTCACACTGTAGAACACGGCTCAGCTCTCACTGTAGAACACGACTCAGCTCTCACTGTAGAACACGGCTCAGCTCATGGCTCAGCTCTCACTGTAGAACACGGCTCAGCTCTCACTGCAGAACACGGCTCAGCTCACACTGTAGAACACGGCTCAGCTCTCACTGTAGAACACGGCTCAGCTCATTGCTCAGCTCACACTGTAGAACACGGCTCAGCTCTCACTGTAGAACACGACTCAGCTCACGGCTCAGCTCTCACTGTAGAACACGGCTCAGCTCTCACTGTAGAACACGGCTCAGCTCTCACTGTAGAACACGGCTCAGCTCTCACTGTAGAACACGGCTCAGCTCATTGCTCAGCTCACACTGTAGAACACGACTCAGCTCACGGCTCAGCTCTCACTGTAGAACACGGCTCAGCTCACACTGTAGAACACGGCTCAGCTCTCACTGTAGAACACGGCTCAGCTCTCACTGTAGAACACGGCTCAGCTCTCACTGTAGAACACGGCTCAGCTCATTGCTCAGCTCTCACTGTAGAACACGGCTCAGCTCTCACTGTAGAACACGGCTCAGCTCATTGCTCAGCTCTCACTGTAGAACATGGCTCAGCTCTCACTGTAGAACACGGCTCAGCTCTCACTGTAGAACACGGCTCAGCTCATTGCTCAGCTCACACTGTAGAACACGACTCAGCTCACGGCTCAGCTCTCACTGTAGAACACGGCTCAGCTCACACTGTAGAACACGGCTCAGCTCTCACTGTAGAACACGGCTCAGCTCTCACTGTAGAACACGGCTCAGCTCTCACTGTAGAACACGGCTCAGCTCTCACTGTAGAACACGGCTCAGCTCACACTGTAGAACACGGCTCAGCTCACGGCTCAGCTCTCACTGTAGAACACGGCTCAGCTCTCACTGTAGAACACGGCTCAGCTCTCACTGTAGAACACGGCTCAGCTCTCACTGTAGAACACGGCTCAGCTCTCACTGTAGAACACGGCTCAGCTCACACTGTAGAACACGGCTCAGCTCACACTGTAGAACACGGCTCAGCTCACGGCTCAGCTCTCACTGTAGAACACGGCTCAGCTCTCAGTGTAGAACACGGCTCAGCTCTCACTGTAGAACACGGCTCAGCTCACGGCTCAGCTCTCACTGTAGAACACGGCTCAGCTCTCACTGTAGAACACGACTCAGCTCTCACTGTAGAACACGGCTCAGCTCTCACTGTAGAACACGGCTCAGCTCACACTGTAGAACACGGCTCAGCTCACACTGTAGAACACGGCTCAGCTCTCACTGTAGAACACGGCTCAGCTCTCACTGTAGAACACGGCTCAGCTCACACTGTAGAACACGGCTCAGCTCTCACTGTAGAACACGGCTCAGCTCACACTGTAGAACACGGCTCAGCTCTCACTGTAGAACACGGCTCAGCTCACACTGTAGAACACGGCTCAGCTCTCACTGTAGAACACGACTCAGCTCACACTGTAGAACACGGCTCAGCTCTCACTGCACAACACGGCTCAGCTCACACTGTAGAACACGGCTCAGCTCTCACAGTAGAACACGGCTCAGCTCTCACTGTAGAACACGGCTCAGCTCACACTGTAGAACACGGCTCAGCTCACGGCTCAGCTCTCACTGTAGAACACGGCTCAGCTCTCACTGTAGAACATGGCTCAGCTCACGGCTCAGCTCTCACTGTAGAACACGGCTCAGCTCTCACTGTAGAACACGGCTCAGCTCACACTGTAGAACACGGCTCAGCTCTCACTGTAGAACACGGCTCAGCTCTTGGCTCAGCTCACACTGTAGAACACGGCTCAGCTCTCACTGTAGAACACGGCTCAGCTCTCACTGTAGAACACGGCTCAGCTCTCACTGTAGAACACGGCTCAGCTCTCACTGTAGAACACGACTCAGCTCTCACTGTAGAACACGACTCAGCTCTCACTGTAGAACACGACTCAGCTCTCACTGTAGAACACGGCTCAGCTCTCACTGTAGAACACGGCTCAGCTCTCGGCTCAGCTCTCACTGTAGAACACGGCTCAGCTCTCACTGTAGAACACGGCTCAGCTCACGGCTCAGCTCTCACTGTAGAACACGGCTCAGCTCACACTGTAGAACACGGCTCAGCTCACACTGTAGAACACGGCTCAGCTCTCACTGTAGAACACGGCTCAGCTCTCACTGTAGAACACGGCTCAGCTCACGGCTCAGCTCTCACTGTAGAACACGGCTCAGCTCACACTGTAGAACACGGCTCAGCTCACACTGTAGAACACGGCTCAGCTCTCACTGTAGAACACGGCTCAGCTCTCACTGTAGAACACGGCTCAGCTCTCACTGTAGAACACGGCTCAGCTCACACTGTAGAACACGGCTCAGCTCACACTGTAGAACACGGCTCAGCTCACACTGTAGAACACGGCTCAGCTCTCACTGTAGAACACGACTCAGCTCTCACTGTAGAACACGACTCAGCTCTCACTGTAGAACACGACTCAGCTCTCACTGTAGAACACGGCTCAGCTCTCACTGTAGAACACGGCTCAGCTCTCACTGTAGAACACGGCTCAGCTCTCACTGTAGAACACGGCTCAGCTCTCACTGTAGAACACGGCTCAGCTCTCACTGTAGAACACGGCTCAGCTCTCACTGTAGAACACGGCTCAGCTCTCACTGTAGAACACGGCTCAGCTCACGGCTCAGCTCTCACTGTAGAACACGGCTCAGCTCACACTGTAGAACACGGCTCAGCTCTCACTGTAGAACACGGCTCAGCTCTCACTGTAGAACACGGCTCAGCTCTCACTGTAGAACACGGCTCAGCTCACGGCTCAGCTCTCACTGTAGAACACGGCTCAGCTCTCACTGTAGAACACGACTCAGCTCACGCAGACGGGAGCTGAAGGAAGACCTTTTATATGCAGGTTTGACACGCAGCCCGCAGGCATCCGATCTGAGAGGACCCGTAACCAATGGAACCGTCTCATCCCGTATCCATGGTGATGCCATCACGTATTCCCCATCAGTCTGTGGAGCTCCCAGCTGCAGTCGGCAC